>NW_004567132.1:2179042-2180506 GCF_000260355.1 Condylura cristata
AACTTGATATAGTCCCATCTATTTATCTTTGCCTTCACTATTGTGGCGTTGGGTGCTCTGTCTTTAAAGATGTCGCTGAAGTGTATGCAAAATGACATACCATTGTTACAAAAAAGTAAGAAATCACAAAAGAGCAACAAGAAGAAAGTGAAAATCATTTGTGAGTCCACCACCCAGAAATAGCCGTGAATAACATTTTAGCATATGCAGTGATATTTTTATCTGTTCTGATTCATGTGTGGGGTATTATGCATACTGCTTTGTAATTGTTTTCCTCCCACTCACCAATATATCATTTTACTGTCTTCTAATTTATGTTACCTGGCTTATTCTTTAAGTCATTTTATATCCTTTTGAGTGTTGGGGTATAAATCCTTCACTCAGCATTCCTACTATAGTTACCTTCACACACAAAAATTTAAAAACCAAAATCACACCTAGAGTTTGATCTCCAAGCAATTGAAATGGGTGGGATAGGAGATTGGACACCAGATCATCCTATGTACAGCTGTCCTTAGCTTCTGAAAGAGGTGCATTCCTTCTCTCAAGCTTGCTGATGGGGTTTTAATGTGAGCCCATGTATTAGTTGATTATGACCCAAGCATGAGAAATTATCCTGTATTAGAACAACAGCAAGGGTTTTCTATGTTCTTATTCTCTCAATTTAGAGCATGAAACTCTTTCCATTTTGTTTTTCTTATACATGTGCATGTGGGTAATTATGCATAGCTATAGGTAGCTTTCCTACAACAAGTATCTGGAGGGAAAAAGCAGCAGTGTCTAGTGAGTGTTCATTATTCAGAAGTTGACTCCAACTGTGCATTTACATGCCATCACTAGCCAGTTTAGAACTTTAGCCACAACAAAAGCAACCTTGATGTGTTAAAATACAAATGAAAACTAAAAATTTCACTCAGAAAACATTTTTCTATCTGTTAAACATTGTATAGAAACAAGCAAATAAGACAATAATCTTATAATAAGTGAAATTTGCTATATCAGTTTTCAGTTTTCACTTCAGTTTTCTTTAAAATGTATTGGTGATTTAGAATCTGTAGGGATTTTTCTTCAGTCAAGATCTTCAAATGTTTAATGTCTTTTTTTATCTGGTTCATTTCTTCTCTTTATCATAAGCACATTTTCTTTTTAACCTGAACACTCTTTTTTTCTCTCCTAATTGTTTTTCATACAGCCAGTGATGCATCCAGTGCTCATACCTTACTTTTGACTTTCAGAAAAACTAAGTTCAAAATCAGTCCCTTCTCATTTCCCTGCCTCCCCCTTGATACAGATAGATAGCCAGAAGAGCTATTGAGATGCCCTGTTCTGTTTCTTTCTTTTTTTTATAAGATTTATTTATTTATTCATATAGAGCTGGGGTACAGGCCAGAGATGCGGAGGGTGAGAGGATTCACCAGAGACAGAGTGGGGAGCAGAACAGGCAGATCGACGAAGTACACTGCT
>NW_004567132.1:2180800-2217532 GCF_000260355.1 Condylura cristata
GCCATGTGGTCACCTCCGGGGCAGGCGGGAATCGAACCCATGCGGAAGCATCTTTAGATTCTCAGTGCTGTGCTTTAACCCGCTGCGCCACCAGGGAGGGCCTATTTTAACTTTTTTCATGGAAATTCTCAAAGTTACCTAATTGTGGAGAAAATGGCAGGATGAACTTCTATGTGCCCATCACACATTTGCAACTTGCTACAGATAGTTAAAAACTCCAATTTTGTTCTCTTACTCTTTTCTGCTAGAACACCTTAAAGAAAATTTAAGATAGCATATCATTTGTATTGTAGGTATTTCTAACTTAAAAGACATTTTAAAAAATCATCATGTCTTGAATATCTAAATACCAGAGACATTTTGTGGGGGTAGAGTGGGGAATGGGATCAAAAACAGTGGGGCGAGGGAAATGCACTAGACTATGGTGATGGCACATGGGCGATTTGGTGATGGCACATGAGGAATTGCAACTGAGATGGAAAAATGCACAAATATATGTAAAAATAAACTTATAAAATTTTAAAAAATCATCATGTCATTATCTGAACTAGCTAAAGCAATGGTAATTTCTTCCATATATTACCTAATTCATAACCAAACATTTCTGGCTGTTTTAAATATGAGATTTTATTTAATCTGCATCCAGCTTCCTTTTTGTGATTGATTTCTAATTTAATATCATTATTTTCAAAGAAGATACTTAATTTCAATCTTCATGAATTTATTGACATTTGTTTTGTTATCCAGCATGTGATCTACCCTTGAGAATGTTCCCTGTGCCCATGTGAAAATGTATAAGCCGCCCTCCCTGGTGGCGCAGGGGTTAAAACACAGCACTAAGAAGCTAAAGCCACTTCCTCATGAGTTTGATCCCCACCAGCCCTGGAGGTGACCACATGGCTACGCAGACCTCTCCTGACCCTTCCATTGCTCCCCTCAGCAGTGTACTTTGTCAGTCAGCCTGTTCTGCTCCCCAATCTGACTATAGTGAATCCTCTCACTGTCCCTGCACTTCTGGCTTGTACCCCAGTTCTGTATGCAGAAATAAATAAATCTTAAAAAAAAAAAAGAAAGAAAATGTATAAGCAAACCTTTTGGGAATATAGTGCTTTAAAATGTCTCTTAAACTCATCAGGTATAATTCTTCATTTAAAGTTGTTTCCTTATTGATTTTCTGTCTGGGCGATCTAACCATTGACACTATCAGTGTCTCCTTTTAGGTTTAATAATTGCTTTACCTATTTTGATGTACCTTAATTTGGTGTATGTGGGTAAATGTATGTAGGTGTGTGTTGATGAGTGTCTTATGTGCTGATACCTAATCATTCCACCTCATACCCGTGAGAATGGCCCATATCAAAAAATAAAAAAGTGTTGGTGAGGATGTTGGAGATAAGGGAACACTTGATGGGAATTGTTGGGAATTTAGACTGGCCCAGACTCTATGGAAAACAATATAGAGGTTTCTCAAAATATCCAAAATAGATCCACTGTCTGAGTCAGAAGTATGACTTGTAGGTATCTGAAGATTTCAAAAGCTCTAACTTGAAGATATATATACTCCTAAGTTCATTGCATGACTGTTTACAATAACCAAGTTATGAAAACAACCTAACTGATCAATAACTGATGTGTGGATAGAAAAAAAGAAAAGTGGCATATATACACGATGGAATACTCCTTAAAAACTAGAGGGGAAATGATATGTTGTCATGACATCATGGATGGAAGGGCAGGTTATGCCAAATTAAGTAAGGAGACACACAAATACTGGGTGATTTTACTCACTCACATGTGGAATATATATATATATATATATATATTTATGTATGTATGTATGTATGTATGTATGTATGTATAAAGAAACAGACAAAACTAAACCAAAACAAACCCTAGAAATTGCAGAATTGAGGCTATCAGAAGGGAAGAAATTGGAAAGAAAGGGAGAGTGAATCTGTGGACTATGGTAGGGGTTACTGGTGCTTAACTGGAGGGTGTGGTGTGTAACATACATCTGGAGAGGTGTGAACCTATACCTCTGAGTCATGTACATGTTTTTTATGCTAGTAGGTTATTTTAACATGTGTTAATATAATATGGTGTTTTTAAAAAAAGCAACTTGAAAACACAGCAGACAAAAATCTGCATCAAACAAGCTCCACTCATTGCCTTTGGTCATAATATTTTTAAGCTTCCTTTTTAGCGGTCCCTCTGCAACCTTTTCCATGACATTAATGATTTGAACAACCATGTTATTTGATCTATGGAATGTTTCACATTTAGAACTAGATTGATTCTTCATGGACACATCCAGGCTTTCCCCTGCATTTCCTATAAAAGGTAGTTAGATCCATGGGTTTAATTATTCTCATGTTTTTTCCTTAGTTTTGTGATAAATAATATCATACAATTTGGCCATTTAAAATGTAATTTAAGACATTTTTAGCATATTTATTGAAGTAGGAGATTTCCACTCCCCCAAAATAAGGCCCATACCTTATTTAATGATATATATATAGGTTAATAATAATATTAATATTATTAATATATATTAATAATATGTGTTATTAATATATATTAATTGGTTGATATATATTGGTTAATAATACATATTGGTTAATAATATATATTAATTGGTTAATGATATATATAGGTTAATAATATATATATATATATATTATTAACCTGTTTTTGTTTTTAAGATTTATTTATTTATGTGTGCAAGAACTGGTGTATAAGCCAGAGGTGTGGGGGTGAGAGGATTCACCTAAGACAGAGTGAGAAGCACAACAGGCAGACGTACTGAAACACACTGCTGAGGAGAGCAGCAGGCGGGTCAGGAAAGGTCTGCAATGCCATGTGGGCCAGCTCTCTGGCCAGGGATCAAACTTGTGCCTCAATAGCTGCATATAGCTTAATAGTGCTGCACTTTTACCTATTGTGCCACCAGGGAGGGCCCTAGCTATAGATTTTTATCTCTGGATTTTCCTCTTCTGGTCATTTCCTGTAAGTGCAATAAAAAACTCAATGAGATCTTTTGTGACTGGCTTTTTTCATTTAGCATATGATTTAAGGTTAATCTATTATAGCATTTTACAGTATTTCATTTTACTTCGTTGCTCAACAATATTTCATTGTATATGATAGTTTTTTTCATTTTTCATTTACTAGATTTTATTTACCCATTCACCTGTTGATGAATATTTGGGTTGTTTTTTCCTCTAACCATTATGGGTGATACTGCTTTGAATATTCATGTATATAATTGTGACTATACATGTGAGTTTAATTTCTTTTGACTGTACACCTAAGAGTGGAATTGCTGAGTTATGTGGTAACTATATGTTTAACATTTTGTGGCACCCCCAGACCTGTTTTTTTCTCTCTCTCTCTCTCTCTCTCTTTTTTTTTTTTTTTTAGCAGTGAAAGGGTTTAATTGTTCAAGGTTACATGAGTTATTCAAAGCCACCCAATTAATGAAAAAACAAGTAACATTTATCCAGTGCTTCCTGGGGTGAAATCACGGATGTCAGCATAGTGCTTTCCCCTCTCACCTTTTTTTATTCTTTTTCTTTCCTTTTATTCCATGGGGACTGAATCTGAGAAAAGAAAGCAAGCACTGTTAAGAAATGAACAATGATGTAAAATATAAATAAATAAATAAAAAGGAACAAAATATTTTTCAAGGTGGCAATCCACCAGCAGTGAATGAGAATTCTGGGTTCTCCACATCCTCACCAACACTTATTATTTTCTATCATTTTCATTATACTAGTACTAGCCATACTGGTACATTTCAAGTGGCATCTCATTATGGGCTTAATTTTCATTTCCCTGTTGGCTAATGATGCTGATCCTCTTTCATGTGCTCCTGGCCATTCATAGCTCATCTTTGTAGACATGTCTGTATATAAACTTTGCCTATTTTTAGTAGATTTGTCTTTTTATTATTAAATTGTAAGAGTTTTAAAAATAAATCCTGAATACAAATCCCTTATTACTTATTCAGCAACAAAGCATAATGAAGTCTTGCATAATGCTTGATATAGCTTAACCGTAAACTAACATGCTAAGTGAAAGCTAGGATTCTTTCATAACCACTATAAAACTTCACTTATGAACTTGGATTTTCTAATAAAACAGTTTGCCCAAGAAGTAATATCCTTTAATATTGGTCCTTTGTCTATAAATTATAGATATGCTTCCTAGTTTGTTATTTGTCTAAGCTTGCTGTGGTATTTTTCATCAAGCCACGTATTTTTATTTTTATGTGGTCAAACTTACTGTTCTTTGAACTGATTCAACATTTTGAGTCACAGGAAGCATTCTTCATTCTTAATTTAAAAGAAAATCACTCAGTCTTCCTAATCTGCTATTGTTTTATCTTGCATTTAAATCTCTAAACCATTTGAAGTTTATCATAGGGTCTACAGTAATCCCCCTTTGTACAGTAATACATTCTATGATTCCCAGTAGATGCCTGAAGCTGAAGATGGGGCACATCTGAAACTGTTTTCCCTATAATATGTACCTAAGGGAATTTAATTTATTAATTACTGTATTAAGTATAGTAATTACTTATTATTACATAATTAATAATAAAGCAGAGCAATTTTTACAACATACTATAATAAATTATATAAATGTATATAGTCTCTCTCAAAAATATTGTATGTAATATTTTCAGACCATGGATGATCATAGGTAACAAAAAACCTTGAATTCAAAGGCTCCTATAAAGGGGGACTAGAACAGATACAGTTGTTAAGTCTTTTTCCATAAGGTTACCAAGATGGCCCAGGCATATTTTCCCCTTGTTTTTTTTATAATTTAGTTATATATTTTTACATCAAATAGGTAAGGTATGGATACAGCCCAATGCCCAAAAACAGAGGACTGGGTCAGGGCCCTCCTTGATGGCACAACGGGTTAAAAGTACAGCACTGTGAAGCTATCTGCAGCCACTGCAGTACAAGTTTGATTCCTGTCCAGAGAGCTGACCCACATGGCACAGCAGACCTCTCCTGTCCTACCCACTGCTCCCCTCAGCAGCTGTATTTCAGCACATCTGCCTGTTCTGCTCTCCACTGTCTCTGGTGAATCCTCTAACCCCCTGTATCTCTGGCCTATACCCCAGTACTTATATGCATAAAATAAATAAATCTTTTAAAAAATAGAGGACTGGGGACCCTCCCAGTGGCACATCAAGTTAAAGCACCTCATTATGAAGCTCCCCAAAGCGATTGCAGCACGAGTTCGATCCCCGACCAGGGAGGTAGCCCACATGGCGCAGCAGACCTCTCCTGGCCCTGCCTGCTGCTCCCCTCAGCAGTGTACTTCATCAATCTGCCTGTTCTGCTCCCCACTCTGTATCTGGTGAACCCTCTCACCCACCACACCTCTGGCCTGTACCCCAGTTCTGCAAGCATGAATAAATCTTTTTGAAAAATAGAGGACTGGATCAAGAAGATATGGTATATACCCAATTAAGTGCTATTCAACAATCAAAAAAGATAAACTCATGTCATTCACAACAACATGGATTTCCCCCCCCCCTATAAGAATTTGTATTTCCAGAACAGTTTTAAGTTTATAGCAATATTGAGCAGAAGTACAGTGTTCCTATAAACCCCCTACTCCCACATATGCAAAACCTCCTTGGAATTCCCACCCTGCACCAGAGTGTGCTTTGTTATAATAGATGAAACTATGTTGACACACTATTATCACCCAGGGTCTATAGTTATATTAGGATGCATTCTTGGTGTTCTACAGTCTCTGAGTTTTGATAATATATAATAACATATCTTTCATTATGGTATCATACATAGTAGTTTCACTGCCTGAAAAATCCTCAGTGCTCTGCCTGCATGTACTTGCAATCATACAGTATGTTTTTCAAGCTAGTTTTTTTCACTTAGTAATATCCATTTAAGATTCCTTCATGTCTTTTCATAACTTGTTAGCTCATATCATTATTTTTTTCTTTGCATAGAAGAACTGGGATGTAGGCCAGAGGTGTAGGGGGAATGAGAGGATTCATTAGAGACAGAATGGGAAGCAGAACAGGCAGATCTACTTAAATACACTGCAGAGGGGAATAGGTGAGGAAAGGTATGCTGTGCCATGTGGATTAGCTCTTTGGCCTGGATCTAGCTCAGGTTGTAGAGGTGATAGAGCTGAGACTTAACCCATCAGCCACATAGGAGGCCCTACTCATTTCATTTTAAGCTGAATAACATTCTGTTTTCTGGATGTACCATGTTTTTGTTTGTTTAATTCCATCACTTGTGAAGGACATGTGGGTTGCTTCCAAGTTTTGGGCAATTATGATTAAAACCGCTATTTCTTTTCTTTTTTTAAATTCACATATATTTTATATCTTTTTTCATTTTTTTACAATGTTTGCTTACTTTTCTCAGGTGTAGTCCACATAGACTATCTACCACCAGTTCACCCATGCACCATCACTATAGTCTCTTGTGCTCATCCCTCATTTTGATCCCTCTACCTCCTCCTCCACTGCAAAATACCTCTGATTTATAATTATCTTTTTATTATTTTTTTGTTATGATTTTTTTCCCCCAATGCTTATTTGGTTTCTCCATATTCCTCCTATAAGTGAAACCATCTGACTTACTTAACTGAGCATAGCTCTATCCATGTTACTACAAATAGCATTAGTTTATCTTTTTGATTGCCAGAGAGTATTCCATGGTATACTGTATCTTCTTGATCCAGTCTTCTATTTTGGAGCATTTGGGTTGTTTCCAAAGTTTACCTATTGTTAATAGTGCTGCAGTAAACATACGGTGCAAGTGTTCTTTTGAATTGATGCTTTTGTGTCCTTTGGGTAGATAACCTAGGAATGGATTTGCTGGGTCATATGAGAGTTCCACTTTCAGTAGTTTGAAGAATTCTACATGTTTTTTCCCAACTTCTGTGACTGGCCGCAAGAAAAGAAGACAGGAGGCAGAAAGGCTGAGCAAGCAGAGTTTATTGCTCAGCAGCAGCTGGGACAGAGCCCCTAGAGTGGGGTCCGCAGCTACTGCCAGCCCTATGGGGGGAAGGGTCTCATATAGATTCTAAGCTCAGGTTCCAAAATGGTGATTCATCAGCTTAAAACTCATGTAAGGCCCAGTGCGTTATCACCTTCTTCTAGTCCCATCCTGGATGCAAGGCCCAGTTAATTGGATGCAAGGCCCAGTTTATTACCGCCTTATCACCCTTGGATGCAAGGCCTAATTTATTACTGCCTTTATCCCAATTTGTAAGGTGTCTCTTTGTTTTGGTTAATCTCTCTTTTGCAGTACAGAAGCTTTTTAGTTTGATGTAATCCTAGATGCTTATCTTTTCCTTCACTTTCTTTGTTTTGGGGGATGAGTCTAAAATGTTACTGAGATGTATGTCCTATAGTGTCCTATATAGAAGAAAACCTATGTTTTCTTCTATATATTTTATGGTGTCTGGTCTTATTTTCAGTTCTCTTATGCATTTTGGGTTGACTATTATGTATGGTGTAAGATAGTGGCCTAGTTTCATTCTTTTGCATTAGTGGTCCAGTTTTCCTAGCACCATTTATTGAACAAACTGTCCTTGTTCCATTTCATATTCTCTGGTCCTTTGTCAAAGATTAGTTCCATATATGTGTGGCTTTATTTTGGGGCTTTCTATTCAGTTCCATTGGTCAGTGTTTCTGATTTTGTTCCAGTACCATACTCTTTTAATCATTTTGGCTTTGTAGTATAATTTGAAGTCTGAGAATGTGATAACTCCCCATTTTCCTTTTTTTTTGTCAGGAGAGTTTTGGCTATTTGAAGTTTTTTGTGGTGCCATATGAATTCTATCAATATTTATTCTATTTCTTTGAAGAATATAATTGAGAATTTTATCAAGATTGTGTTGAACCTGTAAATTGCTGTAAATGGACGGCCATTTTAATGTTAATTCTTCCAACCCATGAGCAAGGGGTATCTTTCTATTTCTTTGTGTCTTCTTCTATATCTTTTAACAATGTTTTGTAATTTTCTTTGTATAGGTCCTTCACCTCCTTGGTTAAGTTTATTCCCAGCTTTTTTTTTTTTTTCTTTAGTTGTAAGTGCTGTCATTTTCTTAATTTCATCTTCTTCAGATTTACTGTTTTTATAGGAAGACTACTGACTTTTGTGTGTTGATTTTGTATCCTGCTACTTATTAAACTGGTTCATTACATTATTTATTTATTTATTTTAAAGATTTATTTATTTGTGCATACAGAACTGGGATACAGGCCAGAGGCTCAGGGGCAGAGAGACTTCACCAGAGACATAGTGGGGAGCAAAACAGACAGATTAACGAAGTACACTGCTGAGGGGAGCAGCAGGCAGGTCAGGAGAGGTCTGCCACGCCATGTGGTCACCTCTCGGGAAGGCGGGAGTCAAACTCATGTGGAAGTGGCTTTAGCTTCTCAGTGCTTCGCTTTAACCTGCTGCACCACCAGGGAGGGCTGGTTCATTACTTTAATTAGTTTTTCTGTAAAGTTTTTAGGGTTCTATATATATATTATCATGCCATCTGCAAATAGTGAAAGTTTTACTTCTGCTTTCCCTACTTGGATTTCTTTTGTGTCTTCCTCTTGCCTTATTACTCTGGCTAGGACTTCTGTTATTATGCTGAAGAACAGTGAGGAGAGTGGACATCCTTGTCTTATTCCTGATCTTAAAGGAATGCCTTTCAGATTTTTCCCATTGAAAGTAATATTAGCTGTGGGTTTATCCTATATGACTTTTGTCATGTTAAATTATGTTTCTTCTATCATAAATGGATGTTGAACTTTGTTGAATGCTTTCTCAGTATCTATTGATATTATCATGTGGTTTTTATTTTTCTTTTTGTTGATGTATTGGATTATATTAATTGATTTTTTTATGTAGAAACATTTTTGTGTCCCTGGAATAAATTCCCCTTGATTGTGGTGTATTATCCCCCCCCCTTTTTTTTTTTAAAGATTTATTTACTCATGCATATAAAACTGGGGTACAGGCCAGAGGTGCTAGGGCGGTGAGGAGACTCACCAGAGACAGAGTGGGAGCAGAACAGGCTGACTGACGAAGTACACTGCCGAGGGGAGCAGCAGGTGGGTCAGGAGAGGTCTGCTGCGCCATGTGGGTCACCTCCAGGGTGGGGCTCAAACTCAAGCTGAGGTGGATTTAGCTTCTTAGTACTGTGCTTTAATCCACTGTGCCACCAGGAAGAGCCCAGTGTAGTAAACCTTTTGATGCATTGTTGGATTCTGTTGGTGAGGATTTTGCTGAGGATTTTTGCATCCTTGTTCATTAGGCAGATCGGCCTGTAGTTTTCTTTTTGTGTGCTGTCTTTGTTTGGTTTTGGTATTAGTGTAATGTTGGCTTCATAGAATGTATATGGTAGTATTCCTATTTTTCAATTTTGAAAGAGTTTGTGTAGGATAGGCACTAATTCATTTCTGAATGTTTGATAAAATTCATTTATAAATTTTCTGGTCCTGAGCTTTTGTTTTTGGGGGGTGTTTTGATTACCATTTCAATTTCACTGCTTGTAAATGATCTGTTTAGGTGTGCTATTTCTTCTCTAAGTTTGGATGATTGTATCTTTCTAGGAACTTGTCCATCTCTTTTAAATTGTTGAACTTGTTTGCATATAAATGTTCATAGCAGTCTCTGATTATTCTTTTGATTTCATCTGAGTTTTTTGTAATTTCTCTTCTTTTTGTATGACCTTATTTATTTGTTATTTTCTACCATTTTTTTCTTTGTGAGCCTTGATGCAAGCTATGCAACGTCTATCAACTGACAGATTCCGGGTAGATCAGGAAAAGCTCTGAAAAATCAGAATTTCCATTGCTAACTTATGTTACAACCTCCCTTTTTTGTATAATCATAATATCAAAAATATTGTAGCAACATCAGTTTGTAACTGGATTGCCTTACTCTAAATTGGCTACCTGGCCAGGGCAAAGTAAAAGCTGAGCTGCTCCAGGGCAGGAAATTCTTTTGACTGAAGACAAAAGGCAAGCTCCTGGAGAGATAAGACCCCCACCCCCGCCTGCATCAAGACTCCTGGAAAGCTTCCTTGGTCTTTTGAAACAAAAAGCAAATCTTAGATAACTCCCAGGGCATAAGGACCCATGGACAATTTCCTAACATTATCAACACAGGTTTTGCTTAAAGCATAACTATGTGACTTCCTCTTAATTTACTCTTTTCCTACAACAATCACTAACTACTCTCTCTGCAAGTCTTAATTAACCTTTTCTAAAACAAACACTAGCTACTCTCTGTTAACCTTAAGTTAGCCATTAGCTTTTCTTTAGACTATCACTGACAACTCTGCTAACACAATTTATTCCTTCCCTAGGAATCCTAAATCTTTTGCTAACAGCTCATCCTTTCCCAGACCCTGATCCTTTGAAGTCATAGTTATACATCCGTATATATGAAAGCTATCACAAAGATGTATAGTATAGTATGTCATAAAGTAGCAGGAAGAGGATGCATTGTTCCCCTCTTCCTTTAAAACTTTTATGCTGATTTCTTATTAACTTACCTGATACATTATTGTAACTAAATCTTGCTAAACAATATAAATAAAGACCTACAAAAAAGCAGGAAGACTTGCACCCAACTCTGACTCCCGTGTCTTCCTCGCTCTCCTTTCCCCTTTTTATCCTTTCCCCCTTTTTTTAGGAATCTCCGCTGGGCCAGTGCCTTCCCATCTTAGGGTCCTGCCTTTCTTGCTTCCAGACACCTCAATAGTTGGAGCTGGCCTCCAACAGAGCCTGGCTAGAGGTTTGCCTATTTTGTTTATTTTTTCAAAGAACCAACTTTTGGTTTTTTTGATCTATAGGACTATTTTTTAAAATTTCTATTGCATTTATTTCTGCTTTGATTTTTATTATTTCCTTTCTTTTACTGTTTTCTAGTGAATCTTTTGTTCTTTTTCTAGTTCTTTGACATGGAAGATCAGTTTGTTTCTTTGAGTTTGTTCTTGTTTCTTGATGTGCCATCATTGTCATTCAACTCAAAGTATTTTTTAATTTCTTCCTTATTTCTCCTCTTTAATCCAGTGGTCTTCTAGTAGTGTGGATTTTAATCATCATGATGTGGAAGGATCTTTTCCTTCTTTTTATATTTCTAGATTTATGCCTTTATGATTGAAAAGAGAGTTGGAATGATTTTCATCTTAATGTATCTGTTGATATTTGTCTTGTGGCCCAATATGTGATCAATTCTGAAGAATGTTCCATGCACACTGGAGAAGAACGGGTACTCAGATTTTCTTAGGTGCAATGTTCTATGCATATCTGTTAAGCCCGTGAGGTCTAGGTCTTTATGTAGGGCTCTAGTTTCTCTTTTGTCCCATTGATCTGTCCATTGGTGAGAGCAGGGATTGAAGTCACCTCGTACATATGTATTTTCTCTAATGTCTGTTTTAAGAGCTGATAATAATTGTCTTACATATTTTAGTGTGCCTTTGGTGAGGGTATGTTGATGAGTGTTATGTCTTCCTGATGTATTGTCACCTTGATCATAATGTAGTGACCATCTTTGTCTCTTTTTACCTTTTTAGTTTGAAGTCTATTTCATCTGATAAAACTATAGCTACTTGCCTTCTTTTTTAGTCCATTTGATTGTAGGATTGTTTTCCAACCTGTAACTTTCAATGTATATTTATCTTTTGTAGTTAAATGTGCTTCTTATCAATGACAAAAGGTTGGGTTTTGTTTTTAATAGAGCTTGCTACTCTTTTTAATTGATGAGCTTAGTCCATTTACATGGGCTATACATTTAATACATTTTGTTGTGCAAATTTGTGTGTGGAGTTAAGTTTCCGGCTGCTTTGGGTAAATACAGTTGGTGCCGCTATGATAAAAATATGTTAACTTTTCTAAGAAATCACCAAATTCTCTTCCAAAGTAACTGTACTATTTTTACCTTGATGTAGTCCCATTGCTTATATTTTCTTTTATTGCTACTGGAGATGAGTCCAAAAAATATTATTGAGGCCATTATTGTAGAGTGTTTACCTCTGTTTTCTTCAGTGTATTCTATGGTTTCAGGTCTTACATCTATGCCTTCAGTGTATTTTGAGTTAATTTTTTTTGAGATGTGGGTTCGTGATCTAATTTTATTCTTTTGGATATGGCTGTCCAGTTTTCTCAACACCATTTGTTAAAGAGACTCTTCTTTCTCTTGGCTTTTTTGTTATAAATTAATCATCCACAGAAGTATGGGTTTATTTCTAGGCTATCAATTTTATTCCATGGATCTATGCATCTGCTTTTGTTCCTGTCCCATATTATTTTGATTACTATAGCTGTATAGTACAGTATATCTGGGAGTATGATACCACAACTCTTACTCTTTTCTCTCAGGATTATTTTGACTATTCAGAGTTTTTTACGGTTCCATCTGAATTTCACAAATATTTGTTCTATTTAAAGAACACCATTGGAGCTTTGATAGGGACTGCATTGAATCTGTACCTTGTTTTACATAGAAGAACCTTTTAAATAATATTAATTCTTCCAGTCCACCAATAGGGAATATCTTTTCCCTGTTTTTGTGTCATGGAGTTTTCCTTGTATATACTTTCTTCATTAAGCTTACTCATAGATTCTTTTCTTGATTTTTCTAGGTCATTGTGTGCATATAAAAACACAACTGATTTTTGTAAGTTGATTTTGTACCCTGTCACTTTTACTGAACTTTTTTTTTTTTTCAACTAGTTTTTAGCATAGTCGCTAGGGTTTTGTTGTTGTTTAGTTTGTTTTTTTTTTAAGGATTTTATTTTTGCATAGAAGAATTGTGGTGCAGGCCCAAGGTGTGGGGGAGGGTGAGAGAATTCACCAGAGACAAAGTGTGGAGCAGACCAGGCAGATCCACTAAAATACACTGCTGAGGGGAGCAGCAGGTGAATCAGGAGAGGTCTGCTGTACCATATGTGGGGCAGCTTCATGACTGAGAGTTGAACTCAGGCCGTTGAGGTGGTCATTCATGTGGTAGTGCTGAGACTTAGCCCCTAGGCCACCTAGGAGGCCCTTATATGTATATTAAAGTTTTTTTTTTGTTTGTTTGTTTTTTTAATTCATACAGAACTGGGGTACAGACCAGAGGTTCAGGGGCGGTGAGAGGCTTCACCAGAGACAGAGTGGGGAGCAGAACAGGCAGATGGACGAAGTACACTGCTGAGGGGAGCAGCGGGCGGGCCAGGAGAGGTCTGGCTCGCCATGTGGTCTCCTCCGGGGCAGGCGGCAGGCGGGAATCGAACTCATGCGGAAGTGGCTTCAGATTCTCAGTGCTGCGCTTTAACCCGCTGCGCCACCAGGGAGGGCCTAAAGTTTTTTTAAAAGCAAGAAAAATGTTATGCACAAAAAAATAATATTTAGGAGAACTGCCCCTCACACATTGGTCTTTTCTATAGTGACCTGTCCTGTTGGTTTATTCTTCCAAGTTATGCCTAGCTCCAGATTAAAAAACTGACATGCTAAACAAAACAACAAAAAGATGAACAATGCTGTTTGTTGGGATCAAATTGAATTTATAAACAAACTCTGGGAGGATTGACATATGTATGATTGATTTCCCAACACAAGAACACGGGCTGTCTCCACTTTAAAGTCCACCTTTCTATCTTACAGATATTAGGTAGTTTTGCCAATTTTACTCATTTAATATATTGCCAATTTGTCCATTATGTTTGTGCCTTGATGTTTTTGTTGTTTATAATTGGGTCCTGTCTTCTGTTATATTTTCAGCTGGCTCTAGCATAGATTAAGGTTATTGATTTTGCATTTAATTGTATATACTGTAACTATATTGAAATGTAGTTATCTATAGTTTTTTTTTTTAAAGATTTATTTATTCATACAGAACTGGGGTACAGACCAGACATGTGGAGGTTGAGAGGATTCACCAGAGACAGAGTGAGGATCAGAACAGGCAGATCAACAAAGTACACTGCTGAGGGGAGCAGCAGGCAGGTCAGGAGAGGTCTGCCTCGCCATGTGGATCTCCTTGGGGCAGGCAGGGATCAAACTGAGGAGGAAGTGGCTTAAGCTTCTTAGTGCAGTGCTTTAACCCACTGCGACACCAGGGAGGACCCTCTATAGTTGTTTTATATTATTTTTCTTTGAATTTATAGATATGTTATTATGTCATCCTACAAATAGTTTTAATTCTTCTATTCTAGTACTTGTGTCTTTAAATTTTAAAATATTTTCTAACTGTAGTAATTAATATGTTCAGTACAATATTAAATGGTAGTGGCAATAAACTTGTTCCTGATATTGGGAATCCCATTAAGTAGGAATGTGAGGGTCAAAACAGGAGAGGGAAGAGCACAAGGAACTGTGGTGATGGATCATGGGTGCTGTAGTGGTAGGAGAACTATGGGGACTACACTTAAGGGGAAAATCAAATGCTGTCAAAAATTGATGGAAGTAAGTAAATATTAAAACTTTTTTAAAAGTAAGAATCTAACTATTTTGTTCACGCACATCTATACACATACCTCACAAATAAATTACTCTCTATTTTTAAAGAAAATATAATGGCATACTACATGTCTGAAAACCAGCCTTTATGGTTGTACTGAATGAAGTTAGTTTCTCAATGACAGTCCAGTAATGCAAGAAAATATAAATATCTAAGAGATCAGTCGGAAGCATCCATTAATTTTTCCTTTATGAAGGGTTGAGTGATCTTAATTTATATATTAGCATTAGATTTTGTTTAAATACTTTTCTTAGCATCTGAGAAAATAATAATTTTTATTCTTAGTACTTTTAATATGATGAACTGTGCTATTTGAGCCCTTAATAGTTAATTATCATTACATTTGGTCACAAAGTTATTTGCAAATTTGTTACTAGATTCTCTTTACTAATATTTAAAATTTTGTACCTATAGTCATAGGGGGAATTGGTCAGTCGTGTTCTTTTTGGTAATTGCTTTTCTTTTGAATGATTAAAGATAAGTTCCAATACCCATCAGAGAGTTCACTATGACCAAGAAATTTTCAGATTCTAATGTGATAACTTTGTACTCTAATGCAGATGCCCTCACTCTGTGGAAGACCAGGTCTGTAGCTCAAGGCATACAATCAGTTTGCTCTTTTGTGTTTATCTTCCTGCTTATTGGGTTATAATACTTCCTTTCTGAGTACTCAGCTTCCTGAAGTGCCGTGACTTAGTTAATGACATCCTTTCTCTCCATGGATGTGAGCCAGGCACTTCAGTTCTGTTCAACCTTAAGCTTTGCCTTCAATAGCAGGAACATTACATTTGAAGCTTCGTGCTAGTACTACTGCTATATGTTTTCCTTCTTTCTGTACCAGAACATAGTATTTTGAGAATTGATCACTGTGCTATGGTGGGGACATTAATTTTACTGTCAGAAACGTTCTGATTCATTCAAAATAGTTCACTTTTTTATTTAAGCATAATTAAGTAGCCATTGGTAGCAATATAAAGAAGGGAGAGCCTGAATATACACAGAAAAGTCAAAGCTCATCTTAATAAAGACTTAATGTATATTTTAAATCATCTATTTTTGTTGTTCTGTTGGACGTACTTAATAAAAATTAGGCCAAATGTATGCTTTTAACAAAGCCTTATATATCTACTTCGATCAAATTATATTTTTTTCTTATCTATTACAGAGGACATAAAGATAAAATATTTGTGGTAAAGTGTAACCCACACCATGTTGACAAGCTGGTTACAGTTGGGATGAAGCACATTAAATTCTGGCAACAAGCAGGTACTACTGTTTGAATTTATGATTTTGTGGCTGAGAGCTTTACACTGCCACTTCCTAGCCTGTCTCTGCAATCTAAGATTAAAATGTGCATAAAAGATATTTTCTACCAAGTTCACTCTGGACTGTTTAATGTCTAAACTGTGAATCTTAAGATATTTGATATGCTATACATATTCATCAGTATCTAGAGAGCTTTGAAAAATGTTCTACTCTGAAAATAATTATATTTATCTGTAGTCATCTGTTCTGAAAGCAATAATTATGTTGGTCTATTGAGCATGAAATGATCGTTTTGATTGGGTAAATAACATGTTTGGTATTTTGAGGTTTCCGTTATTTATTCCTGAATTTAGCACATGAATTAAACTCTGGCATTATACACAGTAGATGGCCAAAATAAATACTTGTGAGTTGTATTGTCAATAATAAGGATGAATAAACATGACAAAACACAAAGGGATATTTTATTCTCCTCACTGATAAGTCAGACCTACTATTGAATTATTTGTGAAATCTTAGTGTCAATTTTTGTACCAACCAATCTTACTTTGGATAAAACATAAATAAGTTACAATTCTGCTTTCAAAAAAAAAGAGAATGCACCCAACATTTCTGCAAAGCCAGCGTGTCCATAGTTGTCTGGAGTGAGTCTGGGATTCCCAGTGCCAGTCTGGCAAGGAAATGTGAACATCTAAGGCCAATTTGGATATACTGTCTACTACACAATGATTCATTTTTCTCACCCCAAAATTGCTGTGATAGAAACTGAGCGGAAACATATATAATGTGTTTACATTTGTAGCCAGTGGTGTTTTCATTCTTTTCATGAAGACACCCCCAGCTCCTCCCAGGTACTTAGCCACTCCTTCCACTGGCTGGCAGGACTAACCCTGAACCCCTTTAGAAAATGCCCCACTGAACTGATACCAAGTCCTCTTTCCCACCAGACTTTCCTTAAAGGCAGGAACTTTCTCCTTTCCTCTTTATACCCCAGCATTGACCACTGTGTCCATAACAAAGTTAGGGTTCAATAAGCAATGAGTAAATGAGAAATCCTCTTAGAATATGCTGATGTTTTCTGCCATTTGATCTGTTTTCACATATACATATATGTAGACCTGGGATTTTCATTGAAGATGGACTATTTACATGTTTATAGAAGGTGTCAAATTTTTTAAAAAGTAATAAGTATACTTAATAAGTGTACTCTCCAGGTGGGGGTTTCACATATAAAAGAGGAATTTTTGGAAGTGTTGGAAAATTGGAAACAATGATGAGTGTTTCTTATGGGCGAATGGAAGACTTGGTATTCTCAGGAGCAGCTACTGGAGATATTTTTATTTGGAAAGACATTCTGCTACTGAAGACAGTGAAAGCTCATGACGGGCCTGTGTTTGCTATGTATGCATTGGATAAGGTATTGTATATTTTTCAGAATTTGTTTTTCTCATTAACTTTCTAAACGGGTAAGGTAGGCTTAGGAAGGCATGCACCCAGAGGATGCCCGAATCTGTCAACACTGTAACACTCTGAATTAGGAAGTATGGTCATGAACCTCTATTCAGGAGAAGATAGAGAAGAAAGTATACATGTTTTCATAATTTCTCTGTCACTTGTTCTTTATCTTCAATTTCTCTCCACTTTTTCATACTTATTGGCTTGCGCTCCTAAGAATTCCTTAATACATACCAGGATAAATGTAGACACAAGGTAGCAGAAGACTCCTGAAAAATATTTCAGTCTCCCTCCTCAGTGGTGTAATGGGCAGGGACCTAGAAGCAGCAAGTGGTAAGATGATTTTCCCACACATGAACTTGACCAAAATAGGTTAATGACCAATTTATTCCTGTGTAGACATGTTCGTCTTTTACAGGAGTGTCAGAGTGAATTTTTTCATCATTTGTATTAGGGTTCTTCAAAGGATAGCAGCAGTAGGGCTTTCATATACATCTATGCATGTATGTGCATATTTAAATAGTTATTTATTAAGAGGAAATGGCCCATATGATTCTGGAGACTGAGCTGTCCCACTGTGCTGTCTTCAGTTCAGTCTGAGTAAAATGCCTGAGAGCCAGGGAACAAGTGATATAAATAAATCCTAGTGTGAGGGCAAGAAAAGATGAGATCAGTGTCCTAGATCAATCACTGAGATAGGAAAACGGGGTGATTTCATCCTTCCTATGCCTTTTGTTCTATTCAGGTTCCCAAGTGAGTGGCTGATGGCACCTCACATGGGGGAGGGCAGTCCACTGAGTCCACCAATTCCAATATTAATCTCATCACATAAATATTTAATAAAACTATCCCATGACCAGTCAAATGAATGCATAAAATTAACAATGACGTTGATAAAAACTATCATCATGTTGAACATACTTCTACTCAAGCTCATCTTTTTCCAGCTATTTACCTTCCTTGTAGTGTTCCTTTATAAAGCACACATCTATCTTCAGTGGTATTAACATTTCTTTTTCAATTAATTTCCAGAAAATAACAATTTTTAACTCATGGCTAGTTAGCTGATGCACCAGTTTTTCTATGCTCTCAGCCCTCCAGACAATCTAAGCCACCCTGCACACATAACTAAGCCAAGCCTTATTTTACACTTTCTAGGCAGAGATTCCACTAACAAAAGTAGGTTCATGTTTGGTGTACACTTGTAACGATTGTGTTTAATCTTGGTTTTGGTTAAACTGAAAATGTTAGAAAAAGATTAAAGTAAAATGCAACAATTTTGTAAACCCAGAAGTTGATGTCTATAACTTGTTTAAACTCTTTTATACCTTAATCAATTAAATTGACAGGGCAATTTAATTAAATTGACAGGGCATGGGAAAGGGCAAAGTTGTCACAGTATAAAATAATGCATTTAAATTTAATTGGGGAACTAAATATCCCTAGGTAGAAAATCGATAGAGAAAAGGGATATTTAACATAATAAGCCTCAAAATATTATTCCCTTGTGAGTTTCATTAAGTGGATAAATTAAAAGTTTGAATTACTCGTCTTTTTCTTTGAGAAGACTTTTCTAAGAACAGTTGGTATATAAGATTAGTTGCCAGAAAGGAAAACTAGTAAAGCCAAGAAATCATAAGCTTAGTACCAGAATAGAGATCACTGTTCATTTTTTTTAAAGATTTATTTATTCATACAGAACTGGGGTACAGGCCAGAGATGCAGAGGGTGAGAGGATTCACCAGAGACAGAGTGAGGAGCAGAACAGGGAGATCAACGAGGTACACTGCTGAGGGGAGCAGCGGATGGGTCAGGAGAGGTCTGCCATGCCATGTGGATCTCCTCCTGGGCAGGCGGGGATCGAACTCGTGCAGAAGTGGCTTAAGCTTCTCAGTGCAGTGCTTCAACCCGCTGCGCCACCAGGGAGGGCCCCAATATGTTAAACTTTTTACTTTCCAAATTTTGTAAAAAGAAATCTAGGTGTTAATTATTGGAGAAATTAATGTCTGTGGAACAAAATAGCAGGATTCTTTTGTCATCTAAGAGCTATAACCAAAGTTACTCTTAATAATAAGTAGTGGTGTTTTGTCCTGGAAGTAACTTTCCAAAGGATAAATGTTTAAACATTTGACAATTATTTTTAATTGAGATACTAATTCTGATTCACTCAAGGGGAGTATATGAGATAAAAGAAACTGCTGGGCTTTGAGACTGCTCTGTTCCCCAAATAGTTGGGGAGCTGAGCACAAAATCCACATGTGTGATCCAAGGTGTCAAGTTCCAATCAGTGGTCTGAGGAAAGTACAAAGAACAGGAAAGTGGGAATGTGTTTACTCTTGCCAGAGAAGTAGGAGTGAGATGCTCCCAGAAAACATTAAGAATGTTACCATCTTTTCTAGCCTCCTGTACAAAACTTCCTTACCTGTGGTAGAATAATGCATTTAAATTTAATTTGGGAACTAAATATCCCTACCTAGAAAAGAGGGGTAATGTTTGTCATGTTGCTGTGTACATAATTCTTCCCATGTGTACCTTCACAGGGCTTTGTAACAGGTGGAAAGGATGGAGTCGTGGAGCTCTGGGATGATATGTTTGAAAGGTGCCTGAAGACATATGCCATTAAAAGAGCAGCATTGTCAACTAGCTCAAAAGGTGCCTCTCCTGAACACCATTGCCATCTCACTGTTCACTGGGATAGAGAAGATAGTACTGAAGTTCTTGGAAAGCCTTTACCAAGTCAATTATTTCTTTTCCACATTTAGAGTTCTTGGTCCCTGGTAGTAATGTCAGAAATAATTACCTAGTACTTTAGAACTATTAAAACAGACTTTATATAATAGTCCTTTCTCTCTTTTTTTTTTATAAAATACATTTACAATATTGAATATATTATTTTCCCTTCAGGCTTGCTTTTGGAAGATAACCCTTCAATTCGTGCCATCACTTTGGGACATGGACATATCCTGGTGGGAACAAAAAATGGAGAGATCCTGGAAATTGACAAAAGCGGCCCAATGACACTGCTTGTTCAGGTATTGTGTTTGTACATATTCATATATTCAAAGTCACAACTTAGAATCTGGATTGGGGTGAGGCAGGGAGCACTTATGGTACAAAAATGCACTTATTTTTAGGGCTGTCCATCTACTATATTAGTTACTAGTGCTTTGTAACAATTGCCACAAACTTGGTAACTTAATACAACAGGCTTTAATTTCTGGTTTCTGTGAGTCAGAAGTCTAAGTACTGCTCAACTGAGTCTTCTGCTCAAGGTTTCTCAGATCCAATAAATGTCAGGGATGCAATGTCATCTGAGACTCAACCCACATGCAACCTTGTTGGCAGAATTCAGTTTCTTGTGGTTATAGGACTGAAGGAACCCATTTCTTGGAAGCTGCTGGTCAGAAGTTACTTTCAACTCCTAGAAGTTACCAATAATTCTTGCTGCATGAGGTTCCCCATTTGCTTCTTCGAAGCCAGTAAGGAACAGAGGAAAATAAGCACAGGTAGCATAGTCCTATACATGTAATTATGAATCTTCTCCCTTTGCCATGTTTATTGGTTGGAATCAAGCCCATTCCATTCTCAAACTGAAGTGAATGCATAAGAGAGTGAAAAATTGAAGACTTACAACAGCCACCTCATGAGTATACATCATGATCCACCCTGTGGCCTCCAATTATTCATGTCCCTGCCATATGCAAAATACATTTCCCTTTCCAAGGTCCCACCAGCCTTTTTTTGTTGTAGTGTCTGCTCAAAATCCATGATCTCATTACCTAAAGTCCAGTTCATAGATGAGGCTCTTTAGGTATATTTCCTCTCCATTTGTTAATCTATGAAATTAGTAAGATATTTGTTCTGCACACATCAAATACATATCTATCTCTTTATTTTTTTTTCAAGATTTATTTATGTATACAAAACTGGGGTACAGGCCAGAGGTGCAGAGGCGGTGAGAAGATTCACCAGAGACAGAGCAGGGAGCAGAATAGGCAGATTGACGAACTTAACTGCTGAGGGAAGCAGCAGGAGAGACACGGGAGAGTCTGCTTGTGCCATGTGGGTCACCTTCCTTGCCAGGGGTCCAATTCATGCTGCAACAGCTGGGGCTGGCTACATAGTGCTGAGCTTTAACCCACTATACCACCTGGGAGGGCCTGCAACTGTCTCTTTAGATTTTGTGTCTCACTTTAGTCTCAGATTTGATTCACAAGAACATATTATGTTCTCCTTACCTATGCACTCACCTCAAGAATTATGTTCAGATAAAATTAGATTAAAGTAAACATCAACAAATCCTCAGAGATTAAAAAGTGATCAATCTCACCTGAGGTAGCATTAAGCAGTCCTGCCCAACTTGGTGATATTGCACTTTATTTACAGGTGGAAGAAGCACAGGAAGGGGTGAGAGAGTGTGTTTAGAAGGTAAAAGTGAAAAGAATATATATATTTCAGTATTTCTGTGGTCAAATGGAGGAGCACCTTCTTTCTCTCACCTGATTCATGCCTGCAGGCTTGATATTAGAAATGAACCCCACAATCCTGCTGAGAATGGCCCTCTGATTTACTACACCCTGGGAACAGGTTTACACAAATATCATGACTCAGAAAACTACAAGGTTTTAAAAGTGGATTTTCTCAAGTCCCCTCTGCTTCCCCCAACCCCCAAGTATTTTGAATGTGTGTTTAAAAAATTTTGTTATCAATAACCCTGTGGCTGACAGTCCCAGGAAGCCTGGCTAGAGACATGTCCTTGAGGTGTCAATTTGTTCTCCAGTTGCTCTGCCTCTTGTTTATTTCTCTCCCCAAAATTTGTGTTTTGCTTAACTACTTTTGTGAGATTTATTCTGTAATGATTTAAACAATACTTTAAAATTTAAACTCCTAAGTTTTGTCATTTTTTAAAAAGGGTTATCATTAAACTGGGAAGTTAATAAAGGTTATAATTATTTAAATGTTTTAAACCCATACAATAGATTTTTCACCTACCATGTTCTCTAGTTCTTTTCTTTCCTAAATTCATTTCCATTGTTCTAATGATAAAAATAACCACAGCTACCATTTTTATTTTGAGCACCTATTAGATGTCAAGTGATTGTTTTACAAAATTCATCTCTCATCTCCACAGCTGATTGACTCAGTTGCAGTCATTTTCTAGCAGAGGGACACAAGGAGCAGGAATTGCAGACAAGCACCTGCTAAGAATGACAGAGCTAGGACCCAAAACAAGTTTTGTCAGAAATGAAAGGTCCTTCTTTTTCACTTCAACAGGCTGCTCCCCTAATGTCTCTTAGTGTGCAGACTGTAGGAGAGCAGTGCAGAAGATACAGCAGCCTGGGCTGTGGGGGAACTGGGGGTCTAGATGAATGGTGTCCATTCTTTTTTCCTTCATCCACTCTCTTTCTCTACTATTCTATCACTCATTTCCTCCTAGGTAGGAATCAGTAATTCAGTCATTGTTTGTCGGACTCCTGCTGAGATATGTGATGTGCATTCTCTTCTCTCAGGGCCCATAGTCCATCCTGAGAAAGAATACATCGTAATGCAAAGTTAGGGAATAGCAGAGCAGAGCAATTAAGAACATCAACTAGCCTGAAGAGGGAAGATCCCAGAACCACTTTCCAGTTTCGGTAGCATGGCATTGGAGTTGGCTGCTTGTTTTCTCAGAAGGCAAACTTGACTAGGGGAGGGCATGTGGCGGGTTCTGAAAATTCCCACTTTGTGTATTGATCTAGTCTTACTTGTGTAACAGTTTATTATCAGCATTATGGTTGATCAGTAAGAAAGTAAGACCCCAGACTCAATTCCTTGTGCCTGCTTTGCTCATTGTGTTATACAGGAATTAAAATATTCAGATTAAATAAATATAATTTAAGAATCAACAAAATAAGACAGTGATTTGAAAGGGTTTCAGAGCCCCAAAACTCTACTCTGAAGGAGAATGTGCTTGGGAGCTCAATCTGTATAAGAGTTCCAAGCTGATCCCATTCACGGGACATGGGGGTTCATACCTGCTCTACCCACTGGCTGTGACCTTAGTGATGGGAGACTTCTAAAGCAAAACAAACTGTAGAAGTAGACATGTTTCTGAAACTAAATCCAATAAATTGGAAAACAGTATCTTTACTCTTCAGTCCTTCTCACATATTTGAATGTCAGCTATATCGGAACTTTGTATTGTCTGCCAAATTACTGTTTGCTCAAACAGCTTCCCAGTTAAGCTGGAATCACCCAATTTCTCTTTGGAAAGCCACCAGTTCCTCAAAGTGTTCCAGCTACAAGCACCTTTTAAGTGATTATGTATAGTCTTCCACTTTGCTTTACTGAGCAAAGCCTTTTGTACTTAGCACTGAAAATGAATTCAATATACATTCTAAACTGTTCTGTTGCTCAGTATACTAATGTATTCTTTATATTGCTTTACTGAGTGATAAATTATAGGAAGCAGTTCTCCTTAAGTATTCATTTTTGAAAATACTGTCTTATCACATTTATTATTCTAAGCTAGCTTAGTATATTGTCTGTTATGGGATGTGTGTATGCAGCATTGGTTTGTTACCTATTAATATCCTTTCAGTTTGCTCTGTTCACTGGATAGAATAATTTGTGAACAAATGCTGAACTTGAGTTAAACCCAGCACACTTGGGGAAAAAAATTGAGCTGTCTTCTGCTCTACCAAATGTTATGCATTCAAAGGACAAAACTGGAATTAAGTTAGTGAGACTATTGTTGTGCAGTTCCTCAGACACAGATAGAGGCACCTATATCCTTTATACCATAACTTTATTGAAGGAAATGGTTAATGTCATGATCAGGTCTATATGTACTGTAAAATGTCAAACAGTAGCATATAAGGAGAACATTTTATTATTTACCCAGATGTTTCTGAATGGGACGAGTGATGAGTTCATGTTTGCTTTCCAAATGAATGCTTTGGCATCGTGTAGGCCCAGCTTTAGAATCAAGTTCCAATGGAAAAGTTACATAGTGCTATCATTTTTAGCTCAAGGAAGCTCAAGTGTAATTATTCATATTTGAACTTGTTAATACTTTTGGGCTGAATATACAGCACAAGTTTGCAGAAGGCTTTGCCAGGAAGCAAGACCAAGTTTGTGTTTGTCTCTTCTCTCCTACAGGGGCACATGGAAGGAGAAGTGTGGGGGCTGGCAGCACACCCTCTCCTGCCCATCTGTGCAACAGTGAGTGATGATAAAACACTTCGGATCTGGGAATTATCCTCCCAGCACCGTATGCTGGCAGTACGGAAACTCAAAAAAGGTACATGACATCACCTTATACATCTGTGAAAGTATTTGCAAACAGTAGAATGTGTTGGAGTCATTCATTTATTCAACTGATATTTACTGAGTGCACCTGTTGGCAAATATGCCGGCTATGAGATTTCAGTGTTTACTGCTACAATCCTGACTAAGCGCATGTAGAATTATTCAGAAGACCGTCCTGGTTCACATGTGTCCCACTCTATTATTCACTTCATTTTTGTTGCACTGCACATACATTTGCCACCTGGGGGCAATATGTCCTTCCTCTTCTCAACAAGAACTTGCCCAGTCTGTTGAAACATATTAACTTGCAAAGAATGCCTAACAGAACTTATTATAGTACCGAAAATATATATATATATATATATATATATATACATATATGTATCAAACTCTTAAATGCACTAGAATTAAGATATGTATCAAGAAATACAAACCAGCAATCATTTATTAAGTAGCTTTTATGTGTCAAGTGCTGCTGAACCCACAATTGCCAGACCCATTGCTAGTGTTAGAGATGACAAGATTTGAGTTGAATCCTAGCAAAGGATGATCTAGTCAAATTAGGTAATGTGAGAAGAGTCTAAAAGCACAGCTGTTTATAAGACAGTGGCAAGGGTGAAGAGAAATGACCAGAGATAGTGCAGTACTATGTGGCGCTAGTACTATAGCAGCTCTGGGTCTCAGGGGCAAAAGGAAGAAGAAATTGCTAGAATCTCGAAAGGTGAGAGCTATGGAGATGGCTGCTTGATGGTGCTTTGAATATCACCTGGGACACTCAACCAGCATGCAGTGACCCCAGCGGGGGGTTATCCAGGAGGTTAGTATCCAACCCTTTATCTCCTCCAAACTCAGGCATGTGCTTTTCCTTGACCAAACCCACTCAGAAGCAAAAGGGCACAGGAGCCCATTGATGCAGTTTGTGCAGGTCCCTCCTGACATGTAGCAGAGTGGAAAGTGAGGTTGGAAAAGCAAACCAAAGAAACCTGGCCCAAAACTAGTACTGTGGGGGCTCAGAGGAAGGCATTTGTCAGGAGGAAACATAAAAGCTGAGGGTCAAAGATTTCTTGTAGTTCTTAAGATTAGAAAGGATAAAATTGTGGTCTGGCCCAGAATTATTTGTGCTTAGCTCTTTTATAAACAGAAAGACATGGTGAGTGTTTTCTAGAAAGATAAATGTATAAAAAGATGTCAAGCCTGTACTACAACAATGACAATGACTTATGTTATCTAGTCAGTGACTCTGCCAGCACTTTCCACAGAGTAAGGCCATTATCGTTACTATTTACAGATTAGGAAACTGAGGTGCAGGAAACTTAAGGTTGCCCCAAATCTGACAGTTGGTAATTGATGGCAGTGATCAGACCTAAGGAGTGAGCCTTCCAGGAATGGCCTGTGGCCACAACGTGATCTTCCTCCTCAAATGTAAGGACTCTCTTTATACTGCACTTGAGCCTTACTATGCCATGGAGGAAGTGTTCGAACCTGACACTGACTCCATAACCCTTGGTCTTAACCACTGCAGTGTTGATTCATTTGCCCACTAACTTATATCAGAGAAACAATAGGCTTATTCCTCACTGAGTGAATTCAGAGTACAACTACTAAATACCTTAGATAGAATGATCATGTGACCATATATCTTGTCCAGGTATAATTAATAACTCTCCTTTTCAGTCTCAGAAGTATCCTGGTGCTTACAATAAAAAATTTGTGTTTAACCTAATCTTGATGGTTCTCTTCAAGGGCAGATTTGTCTCTTTTGTTCTCTCAGCACTAGCAATGTATTTGACTCATTCCAGGTAAATAAATGCTTGCTAGTTAAATGAATGATATAATTTAGAGGAGTCAATTTAAAGTTACTGCTATGAGCATAACTTTCAATGTGCTTGGGATAGTGACAGAAGGGTGTATATGAAGCACAACTGAAATGTCTTGGTTCAAGACTGCATGATGGCTCCACGCCTGGTCTGTGCTTCCTATAGTATTGATGATAAGAATGGGGGTCTTTCTATTAAACATACCCTTCCCAGGGACCACACTCCTCATTCAGAAATGTCTTCCTATGACCCTATGGAGCAGAGAAGCCCCTAGTCCTGTCTTTTTTTTTTTTTTTTTTTAAGATTTATTTGTACATACAGAACTGGGGTACAGGCCAGAGTTGCAGGGGCATTGAGAGGATTCGCCAGAGACAGAATGGAGAGCAGAACAGGAAGATCAACGTAGTACACTGCTAAGGGGAGCAGCGAGCAGGTCAGGAGAGGTCTGCCACACCATGTGGTCACCTCCGGGGCCAGGATTGAACTCATGCTGAAGTGGTTTTAGCTTCTCAGAGCTGTGCTTTAACCTCCTGGGCAACCTGGGAGGGCCCCCTAGTCCTGTCTTAAGAGCACATAAAGTCAGCCTAGGGCTGATTAGTTTTACAGATCCAACAAAAATTTTGTCCATACTGCATTTTTCTCATCAAGAAGAGGAACAAGATTTTCACCTCTATAATTATGCATTTTGATCCATTGATCTGAGAATTTGAGTGACTATGAGTAAAATAATGTTCTCTAAACTAAGTCTTGTTTGTAAGGCATGAAATATCAAAAGTTTCTAGAAATGATATTACTGCACTCCTATTCTTTTGCATATCTCTTCTCTTGAAACCAAAGATAATGGATTTTATTAATCCATTACTCCTTTCCCACACTTATTCACATTATAATTCAAATTATAAATACATTTTTAACATTATTATTTTAGTCCTTGGAAGAAATGTTTTGATTGTGAAGTTTTAGATCTCTCACAAGTAGTGTTAAAGACACAGTAACATATCCACACATAGTGAACACATACAAATTTCTCCATATCTTCATTTGGTTTGTTTGATAGTAAAGTCATGGGTAATAACCATGTTCTTTGTGAATTCTTTTTTAAAAAACATTTTACTGAAGAAACATTATATAGGTTTAGGCATGCAGCATACAACTCTCCTCTATATGATACTTTGTTCACCTCTGAAAATCTAATTCCCTCTTTCACTGTACCTTTGCCCTCTTTCCCCCTTCCCTTGTAATGATCAATGTTTTGTTCTTAGGCTTTTAAGAATTTTTTGTTTTGTTTTGTTCATTAGTTTTGTTTCTTGATCTTCCACATATGGATGCAGTCATATAGTATTTGTCTTTCTTTGTATGACTTATTACACTAAGCATAATGCACCCTAGGTCAGGACTTCATCTTTTCTTTTTCTTTGGTGGTTGCATAGTATTCCACATCTTCTTCATCAGCCACCTGCCTGTATATAGTCCCTTAGGTTGTTCCAGTTTTTGGCTATTGTAAATAATGCTGCGATTGGCATAGTGGTGCATATATATCTTCAAAATAGTGTTTTTGCATTCGTTAGTTAGAAATAGGATGACTGCATCATGTGGAATTTTGTTTTTAATGTGTGTAGGTGGGAGATGCTGTGCCTTTTCCCCTGATGGTAAAGCCTTAGCAGTGGGTTTGAATGATGGGAGTTTCCTGGTGGTAAATGCAGACACTGTTGAAGACATGGTCTCCTTCCACCATAGAAAAGAAATGATTTCTGATATTAAATTTTCAAAAGGTGAGGATGACAGCAAAAGGTGAGAATTTTTTAAATGATTTAAAATAATTATAATAGTGGACTAGTTAGAGTATTTCCTTGATTTTTTTCCTCATTTAAAAAATGTTAAATCCCTAGAAGTAAATTCCTATGTAGGTTGTTCTAGTGTTAACTAAAGCACTTCTTTCTTTATAGATACAGGAAAATACCTTGCCGTGGCATCCCATGATAACTTTGTGGACATTTACAATGTCCTTACGAGCAAAAGGGTTGGCATCTGTAAAGGTGCTTCTAGTTATATTACACACATCGACTGGGACTCTCGAGGTAAAGTATGTTCGGGTTTTTAAAGCATATACATTTTTTTTGAAAAGCCAATGTCCACTCACATATTGTTTCCAGAGAGAATGGTAGTTGAGTTTTAGGGGAAAAAAAGGGAGAAGCCTACACTGACGTATATAACTAATTTTATAGCTCATAGGTGTAACTGCTGTTAACATTGTATTTTCTCCATCATTTATATTATTATTATTATAACTATTATTAGTATTAGTTCCAATCAGTGAATTTTAAGACTCCTAAAGGTACTAGATACTTTCTGTTATCATACTACCTCGTCTTTGGGTTTGGCGTGCTCTGGACACACCTTGCATTCTTTCCCACCATGGTGCACTCACCACCAAATCACCCATAGTCCACCATGGCCCATTGTGTTTCCCTCTGTCTTTGTTCTCTTTCCTCCCTATCCCTCTTCAACCCCCCTCCCCACGCTACACCCCCCCCACCTCAAGGTGGGTCACTTTTCAAGTCTTCACAGGGATGGTTGATGTTAGAATCTGTGATAGGCATTTGGGAATGGGCAGGGCCCCAGATTTCACAAACTGTTAGTTCCCTATGGTAGAAAGGCACCAGCTGAATGGCGTCTCTGAGGAGAGTGCTCCCAGGGGAACTTTCACATGAATCTTGAAAGGTGGGCAAAAATGTATCATTTGGAGAAGTCAAAAAAGAACAAACCAAGCAAAAGGATTGTGATATGCAAAGATGTGGAGGTGGGAAGAACAGAAAGTTAAGAGACAGTGAGTGATGCCCAGGGACTGAAAATGTGGCGGGAGGAGAGATGCAGAGACAGAGGCAGAGGAACTTTTATGACCTGCTAAGAAGTTTAACACTGAACCTGTCCTACAAGTATTAGTTATCTAGGAGACTAAGCATGGGGCCTCCCCTGCATCCCAGAGCAAGTTAGCCTGAAGGTAGAAAGTGGCTAACGTGATTTGGGCCTCAGCAAAAAAGAGGTTGATAACAGCAATATCAGAACATTTTATTTCAAATGTTTTATTTCTTGAAAAAGTGGCCAAAGACTGATACTCCTGCAGGCATGTCTTAGGGAAAAAAAAATAGAACAGTCAAGGTCAGCCTTATACATAGGTAAAGTAGAATATGGTCAGTTTTATTTAGAACTCAACAGACACAACACACTCATACAAGCTGTATTAGGGAATGGAGACCATGAGAAAATGGGATATATCTATATGTTTAGAAAGGAAGTTTTGATTCGAAGGATTAATTTTTTTTAAAGATTTATTTATTTGTGCATACAGAACTGGGGTACAGGTCAGAGGCTCAGGGGCGGCGAGAGGCCCCACCAGAGACAGAGCGGGGAACAGAACAGGCAGATCGACGAAGTACACTGCTGAGGGGAGCAGCGGGCGGGCCAGGAGAGGTCTGCCACGCCATGTGGTCACCTCCTGGGCAGATGGGGATCGAACTCATGCGGAAGTGGCTTTAGCTTCTTAGTGCAGTGCTTTAACCCGCTGCGCCACCAGGGAGGGCCGGATTAATTTTTTTAACTAAAAAATTTTTTCTTAGTTGAAGTCACACTGCATTGTAAATTATTACCAGTTTCCGGTGTATATCATTAAAAGTCAACATGTTATATATTACTAAGTGTATGGTCACCCCATATACATAAAAAATTTGCCTTTTTAACAATTTTACCATCAGTGGCATCAAATTCATTCATACTGTTGTGTAACTATCACCACCATCTATCTCTAGAACTCAGTATACTTATAAAGCTGAAACTCTATACCATTATATAGTTCCCCCTTCCTTCTCCCTCAGCCCCAGCAACCATTGGTCTGTATGAACTTGACCAATCTAGGTGCTCCATATAAGAGGAATCATACAGTATGTCTTTTTGTAACTGGCTCTTTCACTTAGCTTGTTTTCCTCAAGGTTTATCCCTATTGTAATATGCATCAGAACTTCTTTTTAAGATTTCATGAGACTCCATTGTATGTAAACACCATCCTTTGTTTATCCATCCATCCTTTGATGGCTGCTTTCACCTATGGCTATTGTGAATAATGCTGCTGTGGACACTGTGTGACATTCTTTGGTGTGTGATATTCTACGAGAAGTAGATGTTGGAGCCAATGAAATCACTATTTTTAATTTTTTGAGGTGCTGCCATGCCATCTACCATGGTCACTGTACCACTTTGCGTTCTTAGCAGCATGCTTCTGGGATTCTAACTTCCCCACTTCTTACCACTTGTGTTTATTTTTGATAGTTGCCATGCTAAGAGGTATGAAGTAGTATCTTACTGTAGTTTGATTTGTATTTAGGAGGACAGTCTTTTTTCTTCCTGAAATTGTATAGGTCCTGTGTCAAATTCTAGGAATATAAGTTAAGTCCAATTGGAAAGGCTCTGTGGGTTGCCATCATGGAGAAGGCCTTCCCTGAACCCATCAACTTGCTGGGACAGAGGCAACCTCTCTGTTTTTCCCTGATTTCACCCATAGCTAGCCTCCATGGCCCAGCTGGCACTCCAGGTGATGGAGGAGGCACCCTCGAGTAAGGAGGCTGAGGTGTGTAAAATGTCACTTTGCTTCATCCTAAGTGGCCCTTGCAGTCAGAAAAGAACCAGACCAAATAGTTTCCATGACTGCACTGGGAATAGAAAAGAAAAGAATATGTTTTATTTTTAGGGAGGAATTATACCACCTGCAGTATGAGAGCTCGTAGGCCCATGAATCTTCCCTAATTTAACCCCAACTTCATTACCATTAGACATGTGTTGTATTGATGTTCTTGTGCTCCTCGTATCCCAGTTCCCAAAACGCATGATTTTGAAAATGTGCCATGCTGCTCAAAAACAGCCTAGCTTTTCACAGCATGACCTTGAGGGTCTGGCATGGGAGAGAGCAGAATTTAGGAGCAGGATCCGTCTCATTCCTTTGATCTTGTCAAAAACAGTGAACGCATTTGCCAAAGCCTGGTGGTTCGTCAGGGGCCAGCTGCCATGCCCAGCAGCCCTTCGTGTCCATGGCAACCATAAGTCCTATGAAGCCAATAAAGCACATCAGGCTTTTGTAGGAATGTCAGATACTTCTGACTAAGATCTCCTGTAGAGAATGCTTGAAAAATAAAGTGTGTCTCTGTGTGTATGTAGATGTATACAGAAAGTTAAAACATAGAAGGACATTTCCTTGGTACTACTAGTTCATTTCTAGAACTATCAGGACTTCAAAATCTTTTACCAGTTAACAGTGTGAACCATCATAGGCCATTACATTCCTGGTTTTATTGGTCTGATGTGTTTGGTACAGCTAGTACCAATTTAAGAATTAATCTAATTTATAAATTATACAGCAGCTGGGATCATGTGCATGAATCATTTGTGCCTTATAAAGATCCATGCACCTGCAAGAGGTGTAGTTTGTGATACCTGCTAGTAATGATGACATCTCACTCACTTCTCATATTCGTTTAAGCAAAACTTACACAGTACACAAAATTCTGCTTTACTAGAAACAAAGTAAAACTCCGAGGATTCTGAGATAATAGGTTTTCTACTACTCAGGAGCAACCATATATGGGTTATACAAACATTGTGCTATATTGTTGCTGCCCCTGTTCTCCGAATAGTTTAGTGGTTATATGTTATCTAGCAGTTGGCAACAGAAAAATCAGCGATGACCTAAGTATTTCCTCTGGGCTTAAAAGAAGAAAAAAGTGTCATAACAACAATGAAGAAAATTAGGGGGTTAAGAGAGAACACACCCCAGATACAATTTCCCAGATACAAGAATAGTTGGGATTAGAGAAAAATATTGTACATATTCTTGGTTATAAAACATTAAGGATGAATTTATTGAAGAGCTATAAGAATATCTCCTACTATACAGAGTGGGAAGCAGTACCCTTAAAGAGCTGGCATTAGGCATAAACTGGACATCACCTAGAAACCAGGCAGGCAGCTCCTCTCCTGACTTCCTCACCCTTGCGGCTGTCATTTCAGTGTCCACTGATCTCCTAACTCTGGTGTCCACTTCTGGTCCCTCTCTCTGTCCAAGCAGGTTTCCCCTAATTCATTGGCAGGTGCCAATAGACTGTAGCTCCATACTACTACCCTCGGTCCCCAAGGCCACATCTAGTCCCAACAAAGCACCATTTGATTCAGTTCCCTAGATTCCAATTTCCTAGGAGAGAGAATTTGATTGCCTAGTCCAGTCCCATCCTGACCCATCCCATTGTCTGCCTCCAGATGACAGGCAGGAGCACAGCACTGGGTGGGGGACAGTTCTCAGGAAAGGGCAGGGGCTGGGTGGGTACCCAGAGTGTCTATGGGTCTGCTCAACACTTAAGTGTTTGTTTATTGTGTTTGGACTTTCTTATATCGTGTAATCATTAAATATCACACTAAACTATCTCAATCGTTTCTGGTTTATTTATATTTTAGGTAATGCATGATCACTGACACTATGGTATAAAGTTAGCTTTGGGGGTCTTATTGTAATCACAGTCTTTTGAGTTCTCAGTCTCATGGTCAAAAATCATCTAAAATTAGCTACACTGAAGTAAGGTTTTCATTGAGTCCTTTAATCCTTTTTCCAACATCCTTTGTGGTCACTCTTGAGAATCCAACATGCTTGGTGATCGCTCTTGAAAATCCTAAAACTATGCTTGCAGATATATTTAGTTCATTAGAAAATTACTGTTTGCTCCTTTTTTTATAATGCTAAATATTCTTTCCTCATATTCATGTTGTGTATATTCAGCCACAAAGTAAGGGAAAAAGTGTTCATTTCAGAATAAATATTTTCAACTCCATTTGTTCCTCAGAACCAAGGCAAAAGCTCCATTATTGTTAGAATCAATTAGTATTTGCAGTTGAGAAACAAGAGAACCTTATTAACTAGTAATTTGGAAGTCCATCTATAACTTTTAAAGTTCAGCCCAACTAGATTAGATCTAAGTAGCACCCAGTTAAACCTTAAAGAACATGACAGAATGCAGAGTTCTTATTTTGATGTTTATTTTCCTAAGAAGAATATTTCAGAACTACAAGATGAACATAGTTTTGGGAGAGTGGTGGGGAGAAAGTTATTTTTTGTCTATACCCTGGCTTACTTACAGATGAAATATTAGGACATCTGAGGCTTACTTCAGAATAATCTGAGGGGACAAGTGGAAGTTCATGAGACAAGGTTGGCCCTTTGCTAGTCACTGTTGAAGCTGACATTGAAGATATGGGACTTCTTCATCCTATTATTTCCATATATAATTGAAAATTTCCATTATTAAAAAATGCCAGGAAGTATACATTTTGAATCATCTAAATTTCAACTCATAAATGTAATCCTTTATGCAATGGTAAGAGAATTAGGAAATCTACTTTTTCAGCATCAATCAAAACGAATCTAAGATATTAAATTTAAATCAGGCTAAAAGACTATTTTTGCTCTTCATTTTGTTTTAGGGAAGCCTTGGATTTCTTTACAAAAAGTTAGTTGGATGGGAATGTGCACATTTATAGTTTGTTTTGTGTATCTTTTTCTTCCTATATCTAAATTTTACGGGGAAAATTTAGAATTTAGACCTGGGAGTTCTTACAAGGTTCACATTTCTGATGCCATAATTCTTGCAAATGCAGTTTGCTTTTAAATTACCTATCTGAACTAGGAGACAATGGGGAAAAGAATTTTATAAGTTTTGTCAGGCTTTGGAAAACCACTTATTTTCAGTGCAACAGAGTAAAACATAGCAAGTTGATTACTCCATTTTTGAGGAATGTTCAAAGATGTTATAAGGTCCATTTTCAAAAAAAATACTCGCTTTGGGATTTGTATCATGCCATATAATTGCCTTTTCATATACTTCTGAATAATTCAATATATTTCCTCAGTTTATGGGACTTTGGTTAAAATCAATCAAAATAGTTACAACCATACTTATTACTTCATAATGAAAAAATATATGCAGAGGTTAATTGTCTCTCTCTTTCATTCTTTCATGCCAGGAAAATTACTACAGGTTAATTCGGGTGCCAAAGAGCAACTCTTTTTTGAAGCTCCAAGAGGCAAGCGTCACATAATAAGACCTTCAGAGGTAATAATCATACACTCCACTTTTAAAAAAAAAAAACAATTATTATTTTTTAAAAGGTTTATTTATTTATGCTTACAGAACTGGGGACAGGCCAGCGGTGTGGCAGGGAGAGGATTCACCAAAGACAGAGTGGGAAACAGAACAGGCAGATCTACTGAAATACACCACTGAGGGGAGCAGCGGATGGGTCAGGATAGGTCTGCCACACCATGTGGGTCAGTGGCTTCTCTCAGTGGCTTCTGAGAGCTTCATAGTGCAGTGCTTTAACTTGTTGTGCCACCAGGGAAAGCCCCATGCACTCAGCTTTTTAAAAAGTATTTTATCAAGGTTTATTATGTACCTTTTAACAAATACTGTTCATTTTCATACACTAATATTGATTACATTTAGGACCTTTAAGCTTGGTCATTTCTTAAGTCTGTTTGCTTAATCTATTTCCTACTTTCTGAGGACATATGGATTTACTATACCACGGATGTAGCAATGTGAGTTGGCATCCTATTTCATCTTTTTCCTGCCAAGATAATGACTAAGCTAACAATTTCATCATTACATGTCATTTTTTCCATTTGACATATCTTGCACAAACTTTTATGCACATAAACTTTGGAAACATACTTTGTCAATGTTTATTGTCTAGAATAATAATATCTTTTGCAACAATAGGAGAAATTATTTTTCAAAACAAAAACTATCCACAATCTGACCATCCTAACATATCAGACTCTTTTCTCCATGTTCTTAGCCACAGATATAATTTGTTAATTAGTAGTAGAAAGCACAGCCTGGTTAAAAATGTGGAATCTATGATAATGCCCTCGTAGAAGCTCATGGAAGCTCAGCAATCCAGTGCTTTTACGTGATGACCTTGATGACTGAAAGGTCATTGCCCAATTAAATACAGAAAGCATCCTCTTCAGGCCAGGAGACAATCTGACTCACGTATTGTCTGTGTAACCTTTGATTAGAAAAAAAAAAGGAAATATTGGTTCCTCTGGGGAAAAGTGACTAAAAATACACTGCTGGGGATGAGCGTACAGCTCTCTCTAGCTTCAGTCTGCCAGTAATAGAATCTCAGAATTGTGAAGTACTTCAGAGGAATTTGGACACGTGTTCACTCATAATCTTTGTTTTCAAAGGAAGTATATGCTCAGTCCACAAGAAACACAAGTTGCTATAGGTGATGGCATGGTATTTAATAGAACTGTACTGATCAGTTTATCTTATTCCCCAGTTCCAATTCACTTATCTCCAATCAGTCTTCATTTTAAGGTTCTTTTTTTTTTTTTTTAAGATTTATTTACTTATGCTTACAGTGAGAAGATTCACCAGAGACAGAATGGGGAGCAGAGCAGGCAGAGGTACTGAAACACACTGCTGAGGGGAGCAGCGGACAGGTCAGGAGAGGTCTGCCGCGCCATGTAGTTCTGCTCCCGGGCTGAGGATTGAACTCGTGCTGCAGTGGCTTCTGAGAGCTTCATAGTGCAGAGCATTAGCCTGTTGTGCCACCAGGGAGAGCCCTCATTTTAAGGCTTTAATACAAAGAAATATTTATAGCCTTGGGTGAGATATATTTTTAATTATAGCATCGCTCTCTGAATATCTGTTGAATGTGCTAGGCACTTTATCTACCTGTATTTTAATCCTCAATACAACTTTGCACGACACTTGTCAATCTCATTTGGTAGATAGAAAAAGGAAAGTTCTAAGAGTAAGAGGATCATGCAGTTGTAATTTCAATCTAGAGTGGTCAACATGTGACCCATATGGTCTCTTGGGTTTCTCCTGTGTATTAAAAGGTTATTTGCATCACTTCACCTGGATTTTCCCCTTCCTTTTAGGGGCCCAAGACAAGTGTACTAAAGTAAGGTGCAGTTTGACTAAATGGCAGACAATGTATGAGACCAATTTGGCACAGTAGAGAATTATAATGTAAAAGAATACACAGTGGAGGGAAACTGATGCCTTAAGGCTTCCCAAGTGCATCTCTTGGCTCTGAAGAATTCATTTGTCACTCTGTGGCACACATTTGTTATTCCAGTGGCTGTTCTCTGCTGCTGTTGATTGGGGGGTCCCCTCCTGCTGGTGTTTGCTCCCCTTGGGCTCCCAGTGTTGCCACTGACAGAACCAAAGGGAAGGTCATTGTTTAAATCACCAGTCATCTCCTGTATTGTCAGACCCTTCAACAGAATATGAAGGATTTTGGAAGTTCTTTCTTTCTTTCTTTCTTTCTTTCTTTCTTTCTTT
>NW_004567132.1:2217837-2246347 GCF_000260355.1 Condylura cristata
CTGGCATTTCGCTTCCCCTCTGCTTCCTAAGGAAGCTGTGTATATGGGACTGACTCTCCATGGGCTTCACTGCCTCCTCCACAACATGATAATGACATTTGTGCCTGAAGCAAGGTATTGAGGAAGAGAACCTTAGAGGACTCTATCCATCCAGTATTTTTAACAAGTTCATTTACCCCTTTTGGGTTTTGTAGGTTAGAAGGAGAGTTCTCAGTGCTTCATTTTTTTTTTTAATTTTTATTTATTTTTGTATAGAAGAAATGGGTTGAAAGGATTCCCCAGAGACAAAGTGGGGAGCACAGCAGTTGGATTTACTGAAATACACTGCTGATAGAAGCAACGGGCAAGACAGGAGAGGTCTGCTGCGCCATGTGTGGGTTAGCACCCTGACCAGGGATTGAATTCAGGCTGTAGACTGAGACTCTCACACTGAGACTTAACCCCAAGGCCACCACGGAGGCCCCTTAATGCTACATTTTAAATGTTATTTCTCTAACTTCTAAGTTAGACATTTGCTTCCCTTGGAGAGTACCATGTCCAAATCTGTGTTCCATTGGGGGTGATTGCAGAAGAGTCATACTAGCTCACCCCCTCTCCTGCCTGGACAGTGAAGCCAGAGAAAGTGCCACTGAGAGAGTAGCACTGTTGACAGACAAGGAGGATCTTAGAAATGGAATCTTTTCATAGGCAGAAAACCTGCTTCCAGAACCAAGTAGAAGTGGTTCCCTGCCTCTTTCTGTGACAGTCAGTTCAGGATGTCATAGGAACTGGTGACTTTACTTACACATCAGAAAACTGAGGTAATTGCTAGGTAATACTGCAGGTCACCTCACCCTGAGGTCTTGCCTGAAGAACCCAGGTCACCAGATTAGTCACTTCTTGTTGGCTCCCATTTCCCATTCTGTGTGTGTCCAGAAGAAATCTAGAACATTAAATGAGTATAAATTTCATGACTAAAATCTGGTAGCTCCTCCCACATCATGACCACAGTCCTAGCTGCATCTTTATTAACACCATTTCTCTTCTAAGCAGTGACAGGAAAACAGAAAACAATGAAAATGGAAATGAGATACATTAGCAACATTGAAAGAAGTTTCCAAATCCAAAGAGAATAATCTGGTTCTGAAGTTTAGCTTATTCTCTGATGATATTTTTACAGACTTGTAAACAGTGCTTTAAAGTGCTTGTCTAGAGAAACTATAATGCTGAGATGTACTAGCAAATCTTAGACGAAGATAAATGAGATCAAACTCCCCAAAGAAGTCTAATGTATAGGATTGTTGTTTTATTTTTTTTTAAGGAAAGAAAAGGCTTAATTTTTACCATAATCTAGCTTATACCTGTTGCCAACCTTCTGACTATGGATTTCAGACAAATAGTTTTAAAGGATAAAACATATATGCATGACAATACTATATGAATAGCTGTACATTTTTAAGGTAGTCTCACTAGAGCATAAAAGATATTAAAGTAACTACAGAATCTTATTGCTCTTTCCTCCAAGGGAGTAGTCCTTTAAAAAAAAGCCCTAACATTTTTAAACAGTTGCTAAACAATCGGCCACACACAATGTGATCAGTCTAGCTGAGTGGTTCTCATTGGAGCAATTTTTCCCCCTCCAGCTTCCCCAGGAACATTGGGTAATGACTGGGGGCAAGTTGGGAGGGTGCCACGGATATCCAGTGAGTAGAAGACAGGGATGTTGTTAAATACTCACACACAGGGCTGCCTGACAAGGAATTATCCAACCCCAAATGTGAATAATTCTGAGCCTGAAAGATCCTGTTTTTGTTTATGGTTTATATAATGATAAATATTTAGGTAAGAACTAAACATCTTAATTTTTGTCAAGTTTCCACAATTCTAAACTGTTTGCTTTATCAAGAGAAAACTATCTGGCTATTTGACAACAGTGCTGGTTTATTAAGACAATGCATGTTAAAATGAAGCTTAGGCCCTCCCTGGTGGCACAGCGGGTTAAAGCACAGCACTGAAAATCTGGAGCCACTTCCGCATGAGTTCGATTCCCGCCTGCCCCGGAGGTGACCACATGGCGCAGCAGACCTCTCCTGATCCGCCCACTGCTCCCCTCAGCAGTGTATTTCATAGATCTGCCTGTTCTGCTCCCCACTCTGTCTCTGGTGAAGCCTCTCACTGCCCCTGAGTCTCTGGTCTGTACCCCAGTTCTGTATACACAAATAAATAAATCTTAAAAAAAAAAAACGTAGCTTAGATGGTACACCCCAGCATATAGAACAAATGCCTGATGTTGGCCAAGACATCATTTAGGACTACTCAGAGGTTATGCAAAAGTATAGTCATTTTCTTTACTTCTTCAGATTGAGAAGATAGAGTGGGACACATGGACTTGTGTGCTGGGCCCCACCTGTGAGGGCATCTGGCCAGCACATAGCGATGTCACCGATGTGAATGCTGCCAGTCTCACCAAAGACTGTTCCCTTTTAGCCACTGGAGACGACTTCGGTTTTGTTAAGCTGTTTTCATATCCTGTCAAGGTAATAGTGCCTGTTTGTTACATTTACTTGTTCAGACTCATTAATAACTCTAAACTTATCGTATCTAAGTACATTTTTAAATATTGGAGGCATTACAGTCATGTTTACAGTGTCATTTTGATTCATGCTATATAAAAACCTTCATGACTTTATTATTACTTATTTGAGTCAGATCTCATTGCATAGATTTCTCCTTGAAAATCCATCAGTGGTGGTCAAATCAACATCTCACAAACTGCAAAGTAAGAATCTCAGCATCTCAGTCTGCTACATTTCAAATGAGAAGCTTAGTACCTCACAAAGCAGCCCCAATTCATTTTTAAGTAGTTTTAATTGTTACAATGTTTTATATTATATATGCTACACAATTGCATCATAGGTATCATTCAATAAAATGTTCAGGTTTGTCTCCATCCAGTGCTAACAGTTGATTTTGTAAATTCTGGGCACAGAACTTTATGTTTGTACAAAATAAAATTTATATTTTTTATTTAATCCCATTCTAACAATCTTCAACATTTTCTTAATACCTTTTCAATGCATGTGTTCTTTTCAGTGTCACATCATAATCCTATTTTACAAAAGTGAGTTCTAAATCATGGAAAGAAACAGAAAGACTAGAACAACCAATCATCACACTGCGAGTCCCTATTCAACTTTCCATTCAGTTTGTTAATGCATTTATTTAGTTACAGTACTTCAGTCAATCTCAGACATTTAGATCTATCTGACTTTATTCTTATGGAGCTCACATTTCTGTTCCCAGGCCAACTCAGTATCATGAAAGGCTTGGCAAATATCTTGCTAAAAACCAGATTGATAGTGGCCCTGGTATCCCTAATCTTTCTAACTAACCAACCAATTAAAGACATGTGGTGAGTTCACAGTAAAGCCCTATAGCTGCTTTGTAATCATTACTTTCTTTTCCAAACACTTATTGACCTTCTGTGTAATAATTCACCCTAGAATTTTCCAGGGATTGCATCAACTCATGAATCAATATTTGCCAGAGATTGTTTTCCCTCTTGGATACAGGAGTCTTTTATGTTTTATGCCACCTCTGCTGTTTCATGGACTCCTCACTTTTGTATTATTTCTATGGCCACCTTTGAAGGGTCCTGTATTCACAGAAATGAGCCCTGATTTTCCCTTTCTCAGTTGAAGAGCACTCTTTGTGATAGAAGAGATAAGTAAGTCTGCTTTCATTTCATTTTAAGTCATCTAAGAAGTATCCCTAACGTCTATATTTTTCTTCTATCCCTAAATGCATCTTTAAAATCCTTTTTCACCAGCCTTAGTTTTTTACTGTAGCAGTCCTGAAACAACATTTAAAGTTGTCCAAATAAAACTTTAATATTCATCCCTCGTTATTTGCTCCTTCTCACCTCATCCAAACACACTGGTTCTGTAGCCACTTTGGTATTTTTAGATGTCGTCCTCTTTCATTTTTCATTTGTTAATATCTGGTCAAATAGTAATTTGGGGTAACCTTATATACTACATACATCTGATTATGTCCAGCATTCCCTCCAGTGACCATCTCAAATTCCAAATCCACTTGGTAGCCTCTCACCAGTATCAGTCACTTTACTATCACTTACCAACCCTTCCTACTTGGCCAGTGTTCAGTTCTAAGCAGCAGTTTTCCTTGCTGATTCTATGTTTTATCAAATAAGATTGCTTGCAAGACAAGTCAAAACTTAGCGATTCCCGACTTTGGTAAAGTAAGCTTTTTTTTTTTTTTAAGATTTATTTATTTTTACAGAATGGAAGTTCAGGCCAGAGGTACAGGAGCAGTGAGATGATTCACCAGAGACAGAGTAGGAAACAGAATAGGCAGACTGATGAAGTAACTGTTGAGGGGAGGTGAGACAGAAAGTCCGCTATGCCATGTGGATCACTTCCCTAGCCAGGGATTAAACTGCTGCTGAAACGGCTGCAACCAGCTTTGTAATGCTATGCTTTAACCTGTTTTGCCACAAGAGAGGGCCCAAAGTAAGCTTTTAAGGGATTTAGATGTCCAAAATCCCCATAGCTTACTGTATCATGCCACTGTTGATCCTGGAAATCCATTCTGGCCAGCCAGGCTATCAAGAATAATAATTTCAAGCTTTGCTCCTCAGACTCCCAGAGTTCTAAGGAAGGTCCTCACGGTCCTTGGTTTCATCCAAAATTGCTCTCTGTGTTATATTTTAGACATTGAGCATCTGTGCAGAACTTTTTCCAATATTTTGTTATGAAGTTTTTCAAGCATATAGAAAAGTTGAAAGAGGTCCTAGAGTCCCATTATCTGGCACCTGTAATTCAAAGTAAAATATAGTCATCAGAATACACATCACTGAATGGTTTCATATGCTTATAATTTCCTAGCATTCAAGCTTTGTTTATGGTAATTTTTAAATTAAATGTATATGCTACAGTTGAAACAAATTTTAAGGTTCCCTTTGAAGAGGTTTCCCAAACACATGCATCTATATAATCCAAACACATGTCAAGATACATTATCACCTCCCCAGCAAGTTTTCCCATGCTCTTCTGACCATTCTCTACTCCCACTCTACAGTCAGATTTTTAAAAAATCATAAAACGATTGATACAGAACAAAAACAGGCATACAGACCAATGGAGTTGAATAAAAAACCCAGAAATTAACCCACAGATTTCTGGACACCTACTCTTTGACAAAGAAAAAATATACAATGGAACAAAAATAGTTTGTTTAATGAATGGTGCTGGAAAAGTTGGACTGCTACATGCAAAAGAATGAAGCTAGAATACTACCTCACACTAAGCTCAAAAAAACAACTTAAAATTAATTGAAGAATTAGGCATAAGACCTAAAACTATAAAGTATTTAGAAGAAAATATAGGCAAAACACTACATGACATACATCTCAGTAATATCTTTAAAGACACATCACCTAAAGCAAAGAAAATGAAGGAAAAGATAAACAGCTGGGACTACATCAAATTAAAGAGCTTCTGTACAGCAAAAGAGACATTAACCAAAACAAAGAGACACCCCACCAATAGGGAGAACATTTTTGTACTCCATACAACTGATGAGGGACTGATCACAAAGATGTGCAAAGAACTCACATTACTCAACAAAAACAAAGTAAAAAATCCAGTTAAAAAATGGGCAGAAGAACTTAAAAGACACTTCTCCAAATAGGAAATGCAAATGGCCAACAGGTATATGACAATGTTCAACATCCCTTATAATCAGGGAAATGCAAGTTAAAACAACAATGATATACTGCCTTGCACCAGTGAGAATGGCACATATTTAAAAAACTAGCAACAACATATGTTGGCAAGGATGTGGTGAAAAAGGAAATTTCCTACACTGCTAGTGGGAATCAGACTAGTCCAATCACAATGGAAAGCTTTAAGGAGGTTCCTCAGTCTACCAAAAATGGAGCTACTATATAACCCAGCAATTCCACTGCCAGGGATCTACCTATAGGACACAAAATCATTAATACAAAAGAATACATGCATCCCCGTGTTTATTGCAGCACTATTTATAATAGGTAAGGCATGGAATCAATCCAAAATGCTCAAAAATAGGCAGCTGGATCAAGAAGATGCGGTATATATATAAACAATGGAATATTACTCAGCAATCAAGATAAATAAACTAATTCTATTTGTAGCAACATGAATGGCACGAGAAGGGATTATGCTCAGTGAAATATTCAGAAGTAAAAAGAAAAACACCAGATGATTTCACTTATAAGAAGAATATAGAGGATATAGTAAAAATAAAAGATAAACAGACAACTAAAAACCAGTGGTATTTTAGAGGGGAGGGGGAAGGAAAGGAATCAAAGGGAGAGCAGGAAAAGCACAAGGGACTATGGAGAGGGTGCACAGGTCAATTGGTAGTGGCAATCCTCTGGGTATTACTTCTGAGAAAAGAAAGCAAACATTGTACAAAAATGAACAATGGTGTAAAATAATACAAATAAATTATATATTAAAAAATATTTCAGTGTTTTTTGCCATAGTTGATTTTACCTGGATAATCAAGTAGGTACTATTTGTAGCTACTTGATTTTTTTCTGGATGTTTTCACTCAGAATGTTGAGGTTTAGCCATGTTGTGCGATAATTAGTTGCTCTTTTATATAGTTGAGTGGAACTTTACTGCATGGTTGTAGTGGGCTTAGTTATCTACCCATACAGCTATCAACAGACGCATGCTTTTCCACTGTTGGTTGGAATGAAGCTGCTGTGAGTATTTTGGGAAAGTATTATGGATTTGTTTTTGTTTGCTTGAGTAAATACATAGGAGTGGAATTTCTAGGTCACAGGAAGAAAGTGTATGTTTAATGTTATAAGAAACTGTCAGACCTTTTTCCAAAGTGACTTTATCATTTTATATCCCCACCAAAACCATGAGCGGCCCAGTACCAACATTTTTTGATGTCAGACTTATAAAATTTAGCTGTCCTGGGAGGGAGTGAGGTAGAGAGCTCATTGTATCTCCCTGATAACTAATGATACTGGGTACTTTTAATTTGCTTCTTTGGCCTCTGTGAAGGATTTGCAAAAATCTTTTGTCATATTATTTTATGCTGGATTATTAATCTTTTTACTTTTGAGTTCAGTGTATAAAATTTAAGAGTTTTCTAATATAAAATATTTGAGAACTACTGGTAAATATAAATTCCTTTAATAATATTTCTTCTCTCCCTTATTTACTTATATTTTATTTTTATTTTATTTTTTTTTCTTTTTTAAATTTTTTAAAGATTTATTTATTTGTACATACAGAACTAGGGTACAGGCCAGAGACTCAGGGGCAGTGAGAGACTTCACCAGAGTCAGAGTGGGGAGCAGAACAGGCAGATCAACGAAGTACACTGCTGAGGGGAGCAGTGGGCCGGTCAGGAGAGGTCTGCCACGCCATGTGGTCTCCTCCGGGGGGGGGGGCAGGCGGGGATTGAACTCATGCGGAAGTGGCTTTAGCTTCTCAGTGCAGTGCTTTAAACCGCTGTGCCACCAGGGAGGGTCTATTTTTATTTTTTTTAATTGAAATAACATTGATTTACAATGTTGTTTGTATTTTAGAGGTATAGAATCTCTCCTTAGTTACACCTTAAATGTAACTTTCCTCTGCTTGCTCAGTTCTTTTTAAATTGAGATATAATTGATACATATAAGTATTATATTAATTTCCTGTGCATAATAATTCAATATTTGTTAGTATTGTACAATAATCACCATAGTTAAATCCAGTTGACATTCATCATTACATAAGATTAGTTTCTTTTGTCTTCCCTGATGGTACAAGGGGTTAAAGCATGAAGCTGTCCACAGCCAGGGTTGTGTGAGTTCCATCTCCCACCAGGGAGGTGACCCACATGGTGCAGCAGACCTCTCCTGTCCCACCCGCTGTTCCCCTCAGCAGTGTATTTAAGTAGATCTTCTTGTTCTGTTCCCCACTCTTTCTCTAGTGAATCCTCTCACCACCCCCATACCTCTGGCCTGTACGCTAGTTCTTGTATGCATAAATATATAAATCTTATGAGAAGAACTTTTAAGATCTACATTCTTAGCAACTTTCAAAAATACAATATTAGCTATTATTACTAAGATGTGCATTATATTCCCAGGACTTAATTATTTTATAACTTGGAAGTTTGAACCTTTTGTCCTCACTTACTTTTCCATCTCCACTCCCCTCTTCCTCTTTTTGTCTTTTTCCAATCTGATTTTTGGATCATACTTTCCTTTCAAATATATACACTCCAGGATAATGAATATTTCCAGATGTGCAGTTCCATTCTTCCAACTGTTGTTGGTCTGTTGAACAAAGTTCACCTTCCATTATGGGCTGGCGGTTTTTGTCCATGCCAAAATTAATATTACGAAGCCCTAGCCCTCTTTACGGATCTCTCTTGCTTAGAGCTGGCTTTTTGTGGAAATAATTAAGATTAAATGAGGTTATAAGAATGGGGCTCTGATCCAATAGGATTTGTGTCCTTAAAAGAAGACACATCAAGTAGCTCACTCTCTGATTATCTGCACACACCTCCTAAGGGTATGTGAGCCCCCAGAGAGAAGCCTGTGTGTACAAGCCTGCATTCATGGCTGGCACCTTGATCTTAGATTTCCCAGCCTCCAGAACAATGAGAAGCCTCTGTTGCTATTGCACATGCAATATCACCTTGCATGTGATGTTTTTTAGCAGCCCAACTAGATAAAGACACTGTCCTATTCCAGCACTCTAGCACTGAGCTCCTGTCACCAAGTCCTGGCAATGCCTATAAGATAGCACTGACATGTAACACACCCTCTACCCAAAATTCAGTTCTGCTTGTTACACTCTAAGATCATGTCTTCTGCCTGATCTTTATCCTCTTCCTGTGAGTTACTATGCATCTCATTCAGTCATTTTTCTTTCTTAAGGACAAACTATGTGTTCTTTAAATATTTACTTTTAGGATTTAAATCCATCTTGATGACATCTATACCCCTGACGATCACATTGTTTTCAGCCTCCATGAAATAGTCTTTGCTTTATCTAAACCCACCTGCTTTTCTAGTGTCTTAAGTCATGTGTCACAAAGCCTAATCCTGCCCATCAATACCATCTACATGGGTGGCTAATTGCTTCCCTCAGCCTCCCTTCCATTCCAAAGCTGTGCCTGTCTGCTATACCAGAGATATTTTAAAAACTACAGTTTTATTGAATTAATAATTGGCATTCAGCACTGTAAGTTGAAGGGGTACAACATACTGACTTGATTTATGTAGCTTGAGAAGTGATTACTTTAATAAAATAAGTTGACCTTCATCATATCCTGTAGATACAAGAAAAACCAACTTTCATTGATGCATACCTGCCACTTGTATAATGTTATAAAGCAATATTATACTATAAAAAAATGAATAAAGAAAGTGTGGTTAAAACTCTTAAGGGGATCCCCCCTGGTGGCACAGTGGGTTAAAGCACATCACTAAGAAGCTAAAGCCACTTCAGCATGAGTTTGATCCCTGCCCTGGAGGTGACCCACATGGCGCGGCAGACCTCTCCTGACCTGCCTGCTGCTCCCCTCAGAGGTGTACTTAGTCTTCCTGTTCTGCTCCCTGCTCTGTCTCTGATGAAGCCTCTCACCACCCCTGCACCTCTGTCTTGTACCCCAGTTCTGTATTCATAAATAAATAAATCTTTTAAAAAAAAAACTTTAAGGGGATTCTTTCTCAGCAACTTGCAGATACATCATACAACAGTCTTAGATCACTTTGTGCATTACCTCTCCACTATCTATTTCTCTTATATCTGGACATTTGTATGTTTGCCATCTTTTGTTAATATTTTAAAACCCAACTTCAAGTTAAGTTTTCTTTGCAGAACATCAAAATTCTTGAGAATAGTTCTTTGAAAGGAACCTTATATTTAAATTTTTACTAATAGGAAGAATATATGAAGATTGTGAACATGGGGAACTTTCACAAGTTTCATCATATGCTGGAGGATTTTTCACTTAAAAGTAGTTAACAAGCAGCATTGTAGAGACATATCCCAGGCTCTTCATTCTTTGAGGGCTCTGTGATTGAAGAGATTTGTGGCGTGAGCTCTTTCCGCATAACAGAAGTGTCAGTTTGGCAATCCCCACGGCCTCTTTCTCCTGCAAGAGCTCCTTGTTTCCTGGAACCTCCTAGTAACTGTGATTCCCTTCATTCAGTGTGAATTCACTGTTCGATAGAGCAGTGATCTTATTTCCTATTCTGAGAATCTTGAATCACCCGTGCTAAAAGAATCTCAGCTTTGTTGAAAAGCTGCAGTGACTGACTCAGAAATTTTCCTCGTTCTCCTCCATGTCACTTTCTTTGCCTTTACAGTCAGATTCTGATCACCTTAGACCATTTTTCCCCTGACCCTTTATGTTTCAGTTCTTTCTTCCATTCTGTTTAGAAGTTCTGTGTCCCCTCATATGAGTAAAGGGAGGCATTTCTCACCCTTCTTTCCCTCTAGAAACTAGCCTTTCTGGTAGACGTGATGAGTGGGTTCCTGTTCCCACAGGACATGTGGCAGCAGCCTCTGTGTCTGTCCTCTCTGTTTCATGCACCTACCTCTCGCGTGATCACCCCGTGGTTTCCCTGAGAGCTCACTGTTTGGCTTTCTTATTCACTAGCAAACTAATGGCCTTGGCAGACTTCCTGGAAATGCTGCCTGCCTGTCCACTGCCCTGATCTTTCTAGACTCAGTACTGCTATGGAGTGGACACCTCCACTCTGCAGCCAGGTAGCGGTCAGCCAAAAATGAAGAGATGTTGTTTAAGCCTAGTTTACAGCCATACAATCTCCTGCTTCTGTCACCTACTATGTGACAAGGCTGAGTTATTTTCCCCCCCGCAGTCTAGTCCAAAGGCCCCTGGAAGTCTCCTAGCAATTATTGCTTAAAATGTTGATCTGGGACACCCAACCCTCTCATGACCTCGGAAAGTGGCACGAGGCTTCCCACATTGCGTAAGGTATTCCCTGGGAGTCGCTGAGAGGACAGAAAAACTCTCCTAAGTGCCTATTCCTGCCCCCCTCCCCCACCCCAAGCTGTTTTTGCCAGACTGTGGTTCATGTAACAAAAATAGAAGCTGGTTTCTGGTGGCAGCCCTGACTTCCACCATGTGAGGATTACCCCAGAGTGAGCAAATGATTCACATCCCCCTCTCATTTTTTCCTACCTAGAGGAATGCCTGGGCACAGCAGCTCTGAAGAACTTTTAATAAAGTTGATTGTTGAAAAGAAACTTACTTTGATTTTAAATCAATTATTTGAATATTTCTAATATTAGAAATTGTTTCCACTGTCTGTGGCAGAAACTGCTATATATGTTTTAAATCTCACTTGAGGTCCTAGTTATAAGAAGACCCTTGCTCTTCTGTTATAACTAACCTGGGCTGTGATACAAAAGCCACTGGGGAGGATGATTGGGAAAGTACTTCTGATCTCAAATGTCAGCCAGACTCACATCGGTAATTTACATCAGAGACCTTGGAGAATGCACATTTGGTATTGAGAGGAAATGAAACAAAGTCCTTATAATTCTGTGAGCTCCCAGAAATAGGTTCTGTAGTTAAGCATTTCACCCATTTTCTCACAAACTATCTATTGAGGAATTATAATGAGTCAGATAATGTTATGGAAAAAGACCAAATTCCTACCCTTTTGGTACTTGACATTCTAGAGAAATAGAGGGAAATTCCTGCTTACATGAACTGTTTCATTTGTGTCTAGTAAAAGCCACCCTGGAGAATAACTTGGGGGAGATAGTCCAGAGACAGGGATAATACTAGTCCAGAGCTGTCCTCACTGATTCTGGTTTTACAGGGCCAGCATGCAAGATTCAAGAAGTATGTTGGACACAGTGCGCATGTCACCAATGTGAGGTGGCTGCACAACGACTCAGTGCTGCTCACAGTAGGTGGTGCCGACACAGCCCTGATGATCTGGACAAGGGAGTTTGTGGGGACCCAGGAGAGCAAACTGGTAGATAGTGAGGAGTCGGACACTGACGCCGAAGAAGATGGAGGTGAGCCCTGACTATATGCAGACTGCCCCTTCCTCCGCAGCCTCCCAAGCTGCTGCACACCAGCTCCCTCTCCCATCTCTTTGTTGTTTGAGGCTATGACAGTGATGTGGCTCGAGAGAAGGCTGTTGACTACACCACCAAGATCTATGCTGTGAGCATAAGGGAGATGGAAGGCACCAAGCCACACCAGCAACTGAAGGAAGTTTCAGTGGAAGAAAGGTATGACGTCCTCGGGTTTGTTTGCACTTAAGATTCCTGATGACAAAAAGCTCGTTTTGTGTTTTAAGCACAACACACTTCCTATTTGTCACTGAACTAGTCTTTAATGTAAATGCACAATCTTCATCTGCATACAGGCTTACCCCAGGGCAACTGCCCATAGGTCTCTATGTGTGGCAAAGGGTGGGCCCACCATGGCAGATGTTCCTGATGGAATACACTTAAATAGACATGAGGAAAGGTTTCCTCTTGCGTTCTTGCTGGTGGGATACCCAAAAGCAATCCTAAGGCTTATGGCTGACAGGAGAGTGTGTGGCAGAAGTAGGAGTTTGGCAGGCCTCTGAGGCCTGGAAGAGTAGTGGTAGGTTGTGAAAAGTAATCTTCCAATGTAACCAGAGTCTATGTAACATCAGCACTTGGTACACCTCCTCTTACTGTCTCCTCTCCTACCCAAATTTATTCATGTGGATTTGGGGATTCTAGACTTACCCAATTTGATTTTGTTTCTTTGGATCCTCTATATAGAAAGAAAGGTTTTTTCTTATTTTTGATGTGCCATTGTAAAAATTGAAGTTTTCAAGCATTTTGATATTTTGGGGAAAATACCAATTACTACATTTACTTAATTTACCATATTCACCACAGGGAAGATAATTTTATGAAAAAAGCTAACATGTTAAGAGAATTTCATGGCTCTCAAAGATGTTTTCAAAATTCTTTGTGGGCTCTTCAGATTGACCTGGATTCAGTGTTCTTAAGTACCCAGGTGCCATGAATAATTCATGAGATTCAAGTTGTTTTTTCATCATGGTTGCAGCCTAATAACTATTTAATAAATCTAATATAAACATCATTCCCCTTCCTGTTTCAGTTCAATTCTAGATGTTAAAAATGCTCCACAAATTATAAGTGTTCTGTGGCCAAGAGGATTGTATCTGATGTGAAAATCCCTAATCCTACCTGCCATCTTTTAGATGTTAATATGAAGGTTCAGAATTCTCTTTTGATTAAAAAAAGGTAGAGTTTTTTTTTATAATATAGTGGATTTTGCTTGCAGCATGGCATTTTTAATGGCCACAAAGAAGAAATCATTTTAAATGACTTAATCCTAAGAAAAGGAAATATGAAAGGATCATATGCACAAGAGTGCATGATTAAGCCTCACCCTTAAATGACCCACTCTGAAAAAATCATTTGCCCTAAATTAAATATTATTTTCCAAAAAATAAATACCCAGGCTTTCCAACCTAACATAACATAATAAAATGAGTTCATTGACTATTACTCCAAGGTTGTTTCTGATGATTTTCTACAATCTAGTAGTTCATCATTCTGAGATTTAGACCAGCTACTAAAATGTAGATTTTAACAAAATTTCTAATTCTCAAAACTGCCACTTGTTTCTAAGCTGAACTAAGGGTCACCTAAGCCTCTCCTGGTCTTCTTGTCTCTCTGCGCAGGTCTGTAAAAATACCTTTCATGTTCAGTGTAGGAAATCCTAGAAAGAACCATACATGTTTCAGAATTTGAATTTTAAATTACTTGAATAGTTTTTAAATTCAAAGCTACTTCATTTTCTTCATTATACCACATCAAGAATCTGGTATCCGTGAGCTTATATAGAATTGACTATTTTTACATAAAAGAAAAATGGTTATGAGATATAGAGATTGGCTTTTCAGTACTTCACTGATTTTTTTCTTTAGATAGCTCACAATAAGGTAGAGTGAAGAAAAAACAGAGTGGAGAAAACAATTTTAAGATAAATATAGGGCTGGAAGAATAATGAAGTCTTTTCTGTAGAGAATAATATCCTTGATGACTTGACAAGTCTTGAAGCCTCCAGAGAGGCTGTAACCGGAGAGCTGGATGCCAGCTACATAACACTCTGGGAGTAAAGCAGAGCCCTGGCAGGAAGGGGCAGTAAATGGGCCTGAGTTAGTGGCCTCCATGGAGTCAAATCCTAATTAGAAGAAGGGGAGTCCAAGCTTCAGAGATAGGGCTGTAGGTAATTTCTGGACTGCAGAAGAGAGGGAAAAGAGTGGCAAAAAAGGTGAGGCATTCAGAGAATTTGTGAGAATGTAGCATGGAAGTACAAAGGTGAGGCAGGGAGAGCTTTTTTTTTTTTTTTTTTTAAGATTTATTTATTGGCCCTCCCTGGTAGCCCAGCAGGTTAGGATGCAGTACTGCAAGCTAGCGGCAGCCGCTTCAGTTTGAGTTCAATCCCCAGTCCTGGAGGTGACCCAAATGGCGCGGCAGACCTCTCCTGTCTCACCAGCTCCTCCCCTCAGCAGTGTACTTCATTGATCTGCTTGTTCTGCTCCCCAGTCTGTCTCTGGTGAATCCTCTCACCGCCCCTGCACCTCTGGCCTGTACCCCAGCTCTGTATGCATAAATAAATCGACAAAGTACACTGCTGAGGGGAGCAGTGGGCAGGGCAGGAGAGGTCTGCCACCCACGCCATGTGAGTCACCTCCAAGCTGGGGATCAAACTCGCCCCAAAGCAGCTGCAACTTGCTTGCAAGTGCTGTGCTTTAACCCACTGAGCCACCAGGGAGGGCCCAGCAGCTGCATTTATAAGCAACTGAACTTCTAATTCCTAAAACTTAAGATAGTCATAGATCATTTTTAATTATACCTGGATATTTAAAATATATGTGAAGCTCTGGATTGTGCTTCTTTTTGCAACTTATAACACATTGTGGCATAAAATTCTCGGTTCCAGGTCTTTTCAGAAGGGGGAAAACTAAGAGAAATGTGTAACTGCTCTCAAAAGAATACTAGACTACCCCATCCATATGTGTTCCCTTAGTATCTATGGAGTCACCTAGCCGCCCATTTCAGCTTAGCCTCCATAACTTAGCCAGACTCTCTTATACCCCCACCCTTAGGTGACCTTTGAGTGATCCTGCTTCATAATTGTCATATGTGGCATGCAGCTGAGGAAAAGTCCTGAAATCTTTTCTGATTCACGCTTTCAGATTTCATCTAGACATGCAGGGCTGCCCCACAGGGCTCTTCTTCACCCCCAGCTGACTCCATGTAATTCTGGTCTGGAGAAACCTTTCCAAGCAAGCCTCTCCCAGGCACCAAGTTCCCAGCTCCAACCTGACCTGCTCTATTGCTCTCACCTAACCTCACATCCTGCTTAGCTATGCTTTCTTATAATGTAATGGCTGTCTGTTTATTTGCAAACTTAAATTTATTGTGTGATCATTAACCTGTCAGAACATTTCTTTTGAGAAAAGAAAAAAAAATGAGGGAAGTAAATAATTTTTCAGAAAAGTTTAAGGTACAACATGTTTACCTTATCACAGCACAGGGATAGTACTAAAACCCAATTTTCTGACTCCAGGAGAAATAGTTCTTCTGTCAAACTCACATAAAACAAAATTCCTAAAATTAACTAGGTACAAATTACTAGGATTGCCTATAAGATTACATTCCTTTCATATATTACCAAGGTCAGACCTAGGTTTCTGATGTATAAAGTAGGGCTTTCAGTTTCTTCAAGAGGGCTACCCAATTCAAGCAGGTCTGAACAGAAGTAATCTATTGTCTCATCTGAGAATCCCAGCATGAAGGGACTTCAGGTGTTACTTTATCTAGCTTCCAGGGATCTGTTCTTTCTGCATATCTCAGTGTAGCTTCCTCTGAGAATTTCCATTTCATCAAACAGCAAAGTGGCTGCAGTACCAAGCCTGCAATTCAAAATCAACAGTAGAGAACTGCTTCTGATTCACAAATCCCCCTCATTGCCTTATGTGCTAGGGTTTTTTGGGGGGGGGAGTGAGGGGGGCTTATGATCAGCCTTGAATCAGTCACACTAACCTGGGAAATATGAACCTTTGGCAATTCCTAAGTAGACACATGCTACCCACAGATTAGCAACATTATAATCTCTTCCTCTAGAAGTGAAAATCCAAGACTGTGATGAAAATTAGAGTGATTGATTTTTTTTCTTAAGATTTATTTTATTTATGCATACAGAACGGGGCCAGAGGTACAAGGGGGTTGTGAGGATTCACCAGAGACAGAATGGGGAGCAGAACAGGCATGTTGAGTGAAATACACTGCTGAGGGGAACAGCAGGTGGGTCAGAAGAGGTCTGCTACCCCATGTGGGTCATCTTCCTTGCTGGGAATTGAACTCATGCAGAAGTAGCTACTGATAGCTTCTCAGTGCTGTGATTTAACCCTTTGTGCTACGAGGGAAGGCCTAGAGTGATTGATTTCTGATTGAAAATTAGAGTGATATGATTGAAAATGCAATTATCTACTACTACTTGTAGCGAGAGATCTCAGAGTCTCAACCCATAGCTGTATTTAACCCCACATCTGGGATCTCAAGAGCTATGAAGTTTTCACAGTTAGGTCTGATGGCTAATAATAATATGGTTCTTTTGAACTACCACTTAAGAAGAGGGAGAATGAGACACAGAAGCAGTGGTCACAGAAGCTGAGCAGGATTCTCCCCTTGCCATGCATGTTTTGCTCAGCTGAATGTTGGAAGATGCCAGCAGTCAGAGGATGTAAAGACACAGATGTACAGAAGCAAGAGCATAAAATTATAAGTAACACACCATCCCCTTTGAGAACCACTTTTCCAAGGCTCCCACATTCCTAATGGGATGGAAATGAATAACCCTGTGGAATGAGGACTCAGCCATTTAGGGAGAACTTGCACACTCCTATGAGAACTTTTCCCTTTCTCTTGGGGAGATGCTGGTTCTGTGTGTGCCTCTCCCCAAATGGCCATACCATGCACACAGCTGACAGACGGGAGGAGCAGGTCAGTGTTTAGACATGCCTTCCAGGAGGCCCAAGTTTCAGGTCAGTCTGAGTCTTATCTTTATCATTTACCCTCTGACCTGGCATTTTACTGCATCAACTTAGAAAAAATATTTTTTGCATCTCACACTGATACCTACTTGAATTTACAAGAAGGAGACGCTATAGCAATTAAGCAGATAGACATTTTATTTTTTAAGATCAGTTAAGTCGTTTGTCACTCTATCCTCATTTTTAGATGATAAATTGAGCACTAATTGATTGCTATTGGTATGACTTCCTTTTCTAAGGCATGGTTTGTTTTATTTCTCTCTTGAAGTGACAGTGCAATCCTTTTAAGTTGCATTTATTTTAATGTCTGGTTAGTTATTTTTATTGTTACATGCTGAAATTGTCACATTTGGTTTTTTGCAGCACTTTTCTTTGGTTTAGCTTAGGTGCCTGTGAAAAATATTGCTTCCAAAATGCTTCTATAATTGTCCTTGTTCTTTGACAAGATTTCCACACTCAGAGGTTTTCCTGAGTGTGGAATCTGGTCTCTTTGTGTACCTTAGTTTGTTTCCCATAACTGCTGAAGTCTATTTAAAACTTGAAAAATATTTTTTTTTCTAGTTCTAATGTTTGGTTCAAGTGCCCTAAAGTGGGATTCAAGGAATACAAAAATATAAGATATAAAACAGCTAGTATCTTGCATAGACTTGGTAAACTGTGAAAAGAATAAACCACATCTTTCAAATGTGGCTGCAATGCTGTGTGGCTTGTGGCCTTAGCAATAGAGAGCACTTTGAAAGGGAAGCAGATTGGGGCTAGCTTAATGGAGAAGGGATTGTTAACGAAGATGTGGTCAGGATGAAGAGAAACAGGAGTGGTTACAGAATCTTGGAGATAGCAATGACTGCACACCATTACCACCTCTAGACCTAAAGAGGTGAAAGAGAGGAAGCTGTTGTCAGATGTGAAGAACATCACCTGACAAGAGCAGAGACCTGAGGGTAAGAGTTGAAGGTAACTAACCTGAGTCCCTGCTAGGAGATGTGGAGGTGACAGAGGGGGTGGGAATACTCAGTTGCATTCTCTTCTCTGAACTTTTACTCGTGCCTTTAGTTGAATCTATTCAGAAGTTACTAAAACTGTTAGTGCAGAAAAGAATCTTAGGCCATTTTAATGTTGAATAGTAAATATTATTTGTAATGCCTTGGAATATATATAAGTATTACACCTGGAATCATAATAATTGGAATTACAGCTATATCTAGATGCCAGTAAATGTAACAAATTAACATCAAGAATCATTAGAGACATTTAATACTTTATCCAATTTATGCAGAAATTTAATGAATCATCATTTTCTCACCATTGGCTGGGGGTGTCATGAGAATCAACATAATTATCAGTGTATACATGTCTTTTATAACTTTTTAAAAATTTTATTCATATTACTTGTTGATATTCCCAAATGTCACTTAAAGTAATATTTAAATATCTTTAGTCCATCTCAGAAATTTTTATTTGAATAGTAAGGAAAAAATAGAAATTAAAAACTTGCAACTATAGAAGTATGTAGTACAAAATAACAGTTATTTTGTAAGGATCAAATTATCATAGAAGCCAAGTTTTTCATCCTATGGTAATGTAACTGGAAAATGACAGGGTCAGGCTGCCTGTCAACTGCTGGAAGCCAATGGGAACTGAATCTCTCTCACTCACTTTATTGTCAGAAAACCCATGACCTGAGAGAACGGGAATATTTTACCTCAGATGTCAGAAACCCATTCTGACATCTCATCTCAACCTGACCTTTTTCTAGTCAACTAAACAAGACCAGTTAATCATAAGTAAACCCCCTCCCACTACAGCCTATCTCAGTCGGTGCCCTGGTCTTCATCACATCCCCAGATTGTTGTCACCGCTTGGGTCATCTTGACTTAGGTAAAACTTACCCTGTTTCCTGGATAACATCTGGGAAAAGCATCAATGTCTGATACTTCAGACATCACCGGGGGCTGGGACCTAGTTCAAAACACAACTTTTAGTTCAAAGATATTAATCATGTCGTGTTTGCATGTTGCTTTTGGTGTGTGTTCATGCAGATTCTTCTCACCCTTTGTTGGTCATTGTGTGATTGCTACAGAGGTGAATCACAAAGGCATTTCTTTTAGGAAACTAAGTTTATTTTCAAATAAACTGACTGTCCATTTGTATTCCTAATAGGTGCTTGCCATACTTTGTAATTTATTTTTTAATGTCCTATGTCTGACATCTTATCTAACTGCTCAATCAGAGCCCATATTCAGATAAGAACATGACTTTCTGACAAGATGCAAAATAAATATGAATCATACTATTTTTATGGAAACTGGAATATAACATAAATATTCAGTGATTTTTTTTAAAATTCTGAGTTGGTACAGTAATTAGTTCAGGGATTCTTTTTACAATGCTCCTGAGTCAGTAGTCTATATGTTTTTTCAGGTCCCTTATTAACAAGGACTGAGGCTTGCAATTTTGGCTACCTATCCAGGGATGAATAAAAGAATATAAGACTTACCTTAAAATACTTATAAGAACATTTTACAACCTTTGCCAGAGAGGAGGTTCAGACCCTCCCCCCTGTTTTCTCACCTCAGAATCCCAAACTGGGCCTAACCATCTTTTTTCCTTCCTCAGAAAGCCCTTGGGCTAGTTGCTAGATTCTCTTGCTTGTCTCAAACTGAGATCATGTCTTTTTTAGGAAGTTAGTTTTTAACTTATTTGTATTGTCGTAGCACCAGTTTAATGTAGTTTACTCATGAATATGAACAGCTGTAGAAATTGTGATATTTATAGTTTTAGTTATCAATTTATTGAGTACATTTAACATGGATATTAAGTTAGTTAATTATGTAACATGTATTATACCGTCTTCTAAAGAGAAGTTTCAAGAAATAATGTTCCTTATACACTTTAGTCAATCAAGCTATTTGTTTTAACTAAATAGTATTTATTTTCTAAAAAGTCAGTCTCTGGTGCAATTAGAAAATCATATTTAAATTCCTGACCTCCAAATGTGGTCTTTAATTTTTTTTTTCTCTAAATGACAAATTTACAAGATACAGTTGCCTACAAGGGGATATTTTTAGTATATATCTTTAAAAGGAGAAATCCTCACATTTAAATTTATTAATATAAAATTAATCTCCATCTTTGCCATTTGTAAAAACAATTAAGGTTAATGACAAAAGTTTTATATCAACTTTGTGATTATTACCATTACCTCTCCAACATTTGAAATCTTTGGCATCTTCCAGTCTCCTTATCTTAGTCCTGGAATCCCAGGCTTTTATAAGTGTTGACTCAGTGAGAGTCAAAGCAAAACTCTGCTCCCCTTGTATTTCCTCTTCCAAGACCTCAGTAAATATCCAGGGTTCACCTGAAGGTGACTTACTGCATTCTGGCAAGGGGCTTGAGGAAGTTTATGGCATTAGCTGCTCTTCAGAGGCAGTCTGCTGAGTCATCACAATGTAACTATGATGTGAACGATGGAAAGGCAACAAATCAAATGTTAGATGTTGTAAAACTTCTTTATTTTATAGTTGCTGGAAAGCTATAGGTGTAGTTACCAAAGGATGGCTCCTCAATGTTTAGGCTTTCTGAGTTCCCAGTGGAACAGATAATCATGCTTAGGAGAGCTTTTCCCAAGAAAAGAAAAGAGGTTTCCTTTGCTCTTTTCCTAAGGTTTTGTTTTATGCCTTTCTGCAAACACACCTAGATGTTTAGGAGAATCTGACTCTATGCCTGCCAGCACAGGAGGTATAGATAACTACTGTAAAATCATTCTAGCACACTACAGCCACTCACCATGAGGTCAGGAGGGCTGTCGTTGGCTGTCAGGGTCATGCCTTGACACAGCCAGGCTGCAGGCTGTGAGCTTCTTTCTAGGACAGTGGGATGGGCTCCTTCATCATTCTCTGGCTGTCCCTGTTGTGTTTCCTAAGGTCTTCTTTGTCTTTGTTCTCCCTTGCAAAGTCTGTGATTAGCATTATGACTTCACTTCTTTATTATTCTATTTGTATTATTTGGAGGCCTGGGAATTGCTTTAAGAATTGAAGAATCATAGGCCTTTGTTGTTTGCTAGATTTAGGACTTCTCATAATGCATAATGCATCATCCCACACCCCAACTACTATGTCAGTTTTGTGAAAGCAAAATTTTTGAGACACTGCTTGATCTTCAAAATTGGTGACAGTGCCAGTACTCGGTAAATACTAGTTGAATGAATAAATACTTTAAAACTCAACAAGATTTGGATTAACTTCCAGTTGCTGGCATCAGTGTGTTAGATATAAAAGTCTGAGACCTTACTGATATCTTGTCTTTATAACCATTACTAGCTTGGAAATTTGTACATCTAAATAACTGGTCATCTTTGCATTATGGTTTGCTTCTGACTTCTGTCTTCAGGCGACTCCAGACAACATCATGAAGAGAGGCTCTTTTTCGAGGCTTCCTCTCAGTGGCACTGAGAGTTACTGCCCCATGGTCTGGCAGGGTACCTATGACAGTGCTGAGGAAAGATGTAGACCAGTCAGCACTCCTGCTTAGTCTCACTGTAAATTTCCTTTCATGGGAATGGTTACATTATGGCTTCAATAGTGCCCACAGGCGGGGACTCATCCCCAGGCACTTGGGCATCCATGCAACACTCACCCACATGGGCTGAGCTCCTGCTGTCAGCACCTCATCACATTTCTATAACCTCTGTTGTAAGCCTTCAGGTAATCAGGATCCTAAAGGGTGGCCCTTGCCCTCCTCACCACAGGCTTCCCTGGACTCTTCTAATTCTCTTTGACCCTTCCTCCACGTCTAGCAATAGCGGGGGCCAAATACAGTCAGGCAACAATTGGTCACCCTGACTTAGTGGGTTACCCAGACACGTGGAGCATGTGTATCCTGAACAGACCCCTCCTGCACCCCTCAGTGGTGAGGGAGGGAAAGAAACGGTTTTCGCTCCACACACTGCCTCCCCCACAGGACAGCTTCACTATCCTCTCTCAGCTGCCCACCAGAAGAATTACTCAGGTGGCAATGCCTGGTTATCCTTAGCAGGGAGTATAAAGAAGGAATCTGTGAATACTCTTACATTAATACTTCAAGCCTGCTAGTACTTATTTCTCCTCAATCTATGCCATATGTTCCTTTAGAAACCAGGAAACTTAACAAACCAAAATTAAAAGTAGGTTCTGAGCCTTTTGTCACTGATAGTCCCCTCATCTGTGAACTGATTGCCCTAGTACCAAATATCTTCCAAATTCCACACTAGAGATTTTTCTTTGTCTTTAACTATGCTTATGGGAAAATGGTTAAGGCCCTAAGATGTGTCTTCTCCTAATATTTCATATTGTTCCTGAATCAATTTGTAGAGAGTTATGAACTTAATCAAAGAGAGTTTTATAAAGAAATCTGTATCTATGGGTAATGTTATGAGGGGAGGTATTTTTGTTTTGCTTCAGCCTCAAGTTAATAGCTATCTTTAACCCTTAGTTACTTAATACATGAGTCCATGACCTCAAGATATTTAAAGTTCCACTGAATAGAATTGTTGGCTGTGTTAACTGTGTCTATGATATTCTCAGACCCTCCATGAGGGTCACTGTCCCTGTCATAGTTGTACCATGTGCCAAATGCAGAGCATTGCACCTGGTACGTAGCAAGCACATGTCTCCAATGAGTAGAGGAATGGATGAGTTTACTTAATGGACTTTTATTAATATTTAAGTAAATTAATTTGACCTCAAAATGGTTTCCAAATCCATTCTTTTTCAGCAACAGCTTTCACCTTCACTTGATCAGCACCTGAGGGTGGTCTTATTTCTGTGAAGACCCTCCAATGTTGCAACTGAACTGGCCACAGGACTGCTCTTCAGCCAGTGATTTTTTTTTATCCTCTTATCATCTGTCTACTAGGAATTAAGATGTTCATTTGTTTCAAATCTACTAAACCTGAGGCAAAAAGAACTGAAAAGAAAATTCTGTATTCTTCTGACCATCACACTTATTTCACATACAAAGTTTCTTTATCAGCAGATTTGTTCCTACGTGACAAAATATAAAAATATGGGAAAGAACTAGGTGGATTTCCCTAAACAGAAAGAAACTGCTATCTTAAGGGAATCCATTTTTTTTCTAACCTTTATACTACATTTGGGAATACAAATATGCTGGGAGAACATGCCCCTGAATTTTTAAAAATCAGTAAACCCACATTTCCAACTTGTCAGTGGCAGGATGAGCACAATGAAGTGAAACAATGCTCCCCTCCATGACAACATCAGTGGATAAATAGCCCTGCTCCCCTGGCGTTTTCCTCAGCAAAACAGGCATGACAGAGGCCCTTTGTCATCACTGATCAATACCTCTTTGTGAGCTTCTATTGTGAGAGTTGCTAAGAACTGACAATCTCACTAGCAGGTGCTGCTGGTTTACCAAACTGAGATCTATGGAAACCTCTCCCTCCTATGGCAAAGCTTGGCCAGTGAGTGGGTGGAGCCTCAAGTTCTTTATTTCTATCCCACTTGGAATGATGCAGTGACCTTAAAGAGCCTGAGAGCTAGTCCAGAGATCTGCCATTGCATGTTTGCTTTGTGTAAGTGAAACTCAACTTTCACCGTGGAGGACAGATAATGCATAATTAGAACAAATGGGGCCAAGAGTTCCTACTAATTGAATGTTTTCTCCTCACTCCTACCCTTAGTTTTGGGAGAGTTCTGCTTTCCTAGGGGTTGTGAGCAGGTCAAAAGCAGGAAGTGCCCTGTTCTCTAACTAGGTGAAAGAAACTGAAATTATACTATCTGTTAAGCCCTGAAATGCTGAAAATAATCATTTCAAAGATCTATTGTTTAGCTATTTAATGCCACCAAATGCTAAATAGTTGATTTTTTTAAAAGAGATTTTAATGCTACCTTCATGAGTGATTTTCCTTTCAATCCCTTGATTCCATTTTGTTTGTTTGTTTGAAGCAAATTGAATGACTTCTATGTAATTAACTTTAAGAATTAAACCTACCATTCATGAGAAAATAATTTACTCTTTTATATCAGGGCATAAAAATGTTTGGGCCTATTACTTTAACTAAGTGTCTGAATATCTTTCAGATGCTCCACTTGGAGGAAATAGGTGCTGCCAGGTCACTTACCTTCCCTCTTCCTACCGTGTAGTGTTGTGGGAAACAAAGGTATTTGCAGAAGTATTGGATAGGATACATACTTTTTACCCCTTAAAGTGACATTGGATGTAAGGTGTATAGGACCAGGTTGCTTTTGTGATTGTGTGTAAAGCATATTAGCATGCTTTCTAATCAGCTCCCCTATACTGTCCCCTACGCCACCTGGGTTTATATTCTGTCATGCTCTGCCATCTTCACCCTCCCCCTGTCATTTCATCAATTTCTTGTCTCTGACGAGGTTGACTAATAGTTACAAGGTTGGTCATGGTGCAGCCCTGCCATAGCAAGCGCTACATCATCACTGGAATGCCTCTCTCTTTCTCTCAGTGACTACGGTCTTCTCTGGGTTGTTCATTTTCTGTATATGAGATTGTCATTGTCATAAGACATCACTGCCTGGACACTTCCCGTTTTGTCCAGGTTCATTTGCCTGATGCCTAAAGGGCACTCTTTCTCCTCTTGACAATTCACTCCTTTATTTTACCCACAACCTGAGACTCCTCTGCCCTTCTGACTAGAAAAACACATGGGTACAGATTGCTCTTGCTGGAGTCCGCATTGCCAGTGGCCCTCCTCGCTGCTTACACAGGTCCAGTCTTGTCTTCTGTTGGCTCTCTCTATCACACTCTCAGCAGTCCACAGCTGTTTGCTCCTACCTTGACCTTCTGCTCAAACTCGACACCCTCCACTTTAAGCAGGTGGCTTTTCTGTCCTCCACTGAGAAAATAAAAGCTGTTGGGGATGAACTCCCATGTTGGCCCTTCTTTCTCTCTCCTCTGTCTTGCTTCCATAGAAACCATCACCTCCTCCCTTCTCTTCCCAGAGGAAGTGAATCCCTCCTAGTCAAGGCTTGTCCCTCAGCTAGTTTTGGGCCTTGGTTCTAGTCCACCCATGTGTGCCCTCTCATCCCTCCTCTCTTCTGTGCTGGATCTATGTCACAGCCTAGACACACATTCCAGTCATTGTGCCCACCCAACACTTCAGAAGAAACACAAAGCCTTTGGTCTTACGCTTCCATACATCTTACATACATATCTCCACCCACAACTTCTCCCTGCCCCAGATTGCAACCAAGTTTAACTAAGTCTCTTCATCACTCTCTTTATAGTTATTGAAGCAAATTAGTTTTCAGCAGCAAATATGTTTTAGGGGTATAGATTCACACTCCTTCAATTGTATGTTATCAAACCACACTTACCACCAAAGCCTGAATAATCCTCCACGATTGTCCACTGGACCCCCTCTCTGATTTGCTTCACTCCCAACCCTCCGCTTCTGGTAGCCTCTGTTCTACAGTCAGATTTCAAGGGCTTGTTTCTGTCTGTTCCTTTGTTTTGTTTTCTTGTATTCACCTATAAGTGAAATCACTTGGTATTTGTCTTTCTCCTTCATATTTTGCTTAACAAAATCCTCTCCAGTTTTCATCCTTGTCATCACAAGTGGATGAGTTCATTTTCTAAGGTGAGGATTATTTAAACTGAGGATTATTCCATTGTGTGTTTATACCACATCTTCTTTATCCACTCATATTTTTCTTAGTCACTGGGTTGTTTCCAGTACTTCATTATAAATAATAGTGCAATGTATATAGGTGTGCATATATTCCTTCAATTGAGTTTTTGCATCCTTTCAGTAGAAAGCTAGCAAAGGGATTGCTGGATGATGTGGTAAATGTATTTTAAGAAAACACCATACCTTATAGGGGCCAGTCTACTTCCACTAGCAACCTTTGAGGAACCCTTTTTCTTCATAAATCTGGCAAACGTTGTTTGTGGGTTTTTTGATATGGACCATTCTCACAGATATGAGATGGTACCTAATGTGGTTTTGACTTCATTTCCCTGATGATAACTGACAATAAAAAATAAAAGATGGCATGTTATCCATCTTTGGATAAGTGCCTATTTAGTGCTTATGCCAGTTTTTTGACTGGGTTCTTTGCTTCTAATTGAATTACACAAGTTCTTTGTAGTTTTTTTTTTTTTTTAAGATTTATTTATTTATGCATATAGAACTGGGGTATAGGCCAGAGGTGCAGGGTGGTGAGAGTCTTCACCCAAGACAGTGGGGAGCAGAACAGGCAGATCAAGGAAACACACTGCTGAGGGGAGCAGTAGGCAGGTCAGGAGAGGTCTGCCGCGCCATGTGGTCACCTCCAGGGCAAGCGGGGATCGAACTCATGTTGAATTGGCTTTAGCTTCTTAGTGCTGTGCTTTAACCCGCTGCACCACCAGGGAGGGCCTCTTTGTAGGTTTTGAAGGCACCAGTATTTTCTCTCATTCAGTAGGGTGTGAGTGGTAGTTTTTCAGTGGTAGTTTCTTTTTCAGTGCAGAAGCGTTTTGGGTTGAAGTAGTCCCATTTGTTTATTTTTGCTCTATTCCTTTGCCAATGTAGCCAAGTTCCCACAGACATTCCTGTAGTTGGTGTTGTAGTATGTTTTGCCTGTGTTTGCTTCTATGCATTTTATTATGAGGTGTTAAGTCAAGTCTTTAATCCACTTTAAGGTAAATCTGTGTATGATGTGAGGTAGTAGTCTAATTTCATTCTCTTGCATGGGACTAATTTTCTCAGCACCATTTGTAGAATAGACTTTCTTCATTGTAGGTTCTTGGCTCCTATATCATAAATTAACTGTCTGTATAAGTTGGATTTATTTCTAGACTCTCAGCTCTATTCCATTGATCTGTATGTCTATTTTTATTCCAATATCATTGTGTTGATTTGTAGTATAATTGAAGTATGAGCGTGTAGTACCTCTCTATCTCTCTCCCACTCCACCTCTCTACCTCTTTCTCTGGTGTGTGATAATAACGTTGGTTATTTGGGATCTTTTGTGGTTCCATACAATTTTAGTAATGTTTGTTCTATTTCTTTGAAAAATGCCATTGGGATTTTGATAGGGACATATTTTTAAGTGTTAATTCTTCCAGTCCATTAGCAGGGAATAGCTTTCCCTGTCTGTGTTGTCTTTTATTTCTTTTAGTAATGTCTTAATGTTTTTATTGCATAGATACTTAATTTTTTATGCAATAGTAAATTAGTTGGATTTCATTTTCTTCTGGTTCCTTGTTTAGAACACAATAGATTTTTGTATATTGATTTTATAACCTGCAACTTTACTGATATATTGTTTCTAATAGATTTTTAGTGGCATCTAGGATTTTTTTATAATATTATGTTGTCTGCAAATAGTGATAATTTATTGGTGTTTGTTCCAATTGGGATTCCCTTTATTTCTTTCTCTTTCCTAATTCTATATTGAATAGTAGTGCTGCTGCTGGTGGTGTTGGGGAGAGGGCGGGATGGCATACTTATACTTATTTTAGAGGGAAAGTTTTCAGTTTTTAAATCATTGAACATGATACTACCTGGGGGGTTTTCACATATTGCCTTTCTTATGTTGAGATATGTTGTCTTTTTTCTGTTTAATTAAGATTAGATTTTTTTTTTATTTTGAGACTTTTGTTTGTTTGTTTCCTGATATGGGCCTGTATTGCTGTAATCTTCACTTTTAGTACTGTTTTTACTATATTTCTTGGGTTCTGATAGCTTGTATCTTCATTTTTGCTCATTCCAGGTATTTTTTTTAAGTTCTTGTTTGATATGCTTGATGATATGATATGCTTGATGGCTATTCAGTAACATGATATTTAGATTCCACATATTTGAAGTTTTTCTCACTTTCTTTTAGTGGTTTATTTCTACTTTGATGCCATTATGATCAGAAAAGATACCTGATATAATTTCAATCTTCATAAATTTATTGAAACTTGTTTTGTGACCCAGCATATGAGCAGTCCTCCAGAATATGACATGTACACTTGAGAAAATTGTGTAGTATCCTACACAATACTGGGGCACCCTACAAATGTCTACAAAGCCCATCAGTCTAAATTATCATTTAAGGCTATTGTTTCCTTACTCATGGTTTCTATCTGGTTGATCTATCCATTGATGTATGATTATGTTTTCTGTTTTTCTAAAGAGCACACACAGAAAATAAATAGCAAAATGGGTGACAAATACTTATAATTCAACATTTTCCATAAATGTTAATGGCCTGCATTCACTAATCAAAAGGCATGGAATGGCTGGTTGGATCAGAAACCTGACTACCTGCTGTCTCTAAGGAGATCCATCTCAATTTGAAAGCTAAACAAAAGCTCAATGTAGAAGAATGGGAAAAAATCCTACACTCAGTGCTGCACTAAAAAAAAGCAGGGGTGGCCCTCCCTGGTGGT
>NW_004567132.1:2247147-2260859 GCF_000260355.1 Condylura cristata
AAAAAAAAAAAACTTATTTCTTCTAGTTTAGTATTGTCCAATAGAAATTTAATAGAAGCCATATATGTGATTTTTCTAGTAGCTCCATTTAAAAGTTGTGATATGAAATTAATATTAACAATGTATTTTATTTAACCAATTTTTTAAATGTTATTTTTAACATGAAATCAGTATAAATTAATAATTTATTTTTGGTTCCTTTAAACATTGTTTTTACTAGGTCATCAAAATCTAATGTGTTCTTTGCAGTTATAGTTCATCCTAATTTGGACTTACCCCATCCAAGTGCCAGTAACCACATATTGGCCAGGTAGTTATAGACATTCTCCTACTTACCTTTTTGAAATAATCTTTGGGCCCTCCTCTACATCTGACTATTCCTTCTCACTTTTTATCTGTGTTTCATCTTCAAACTCCTCCTATGTTATCAGTCCTCAGGATTTCTCCTTTAGTCATTCTCTATTTTCACTCCATCCCCTCTCCCTGATTAATATCATATATCCCAACTCATTTCCTAATGATTCCCAATGTCATAACTCTCAAATGAACTTCAGTCTAGTATAGCCAATCTACAGATGCCCAAAGCTTTGCCAAAACTGAATTCATCATCTTTCCTCATAAATCTCCTGTTTAAATCACCCACCCAAATGCCCAAGCAGAAAATTAGTATTCCACTTACATTGCTTTTCTTCCTTCATTCCCTAGAGTCAATCAATTACAAAGTCCTTAAAATCTACTTTATCTTTGTTTCTTTAAACATCCTTCTTCACAAGCACTGCTGTAGCCAGGATCTTCTCTTGGTTTATTTGTAGTGGTGTCTTCAGTAATCTGTCTACCTTTCCTTGTAATTTTCTCTACCCCATTCTTTATGCCCTTAACTTTTCAGCCAAGTAATTTTATATTTACCTAAAATGTCCAGGACTGTGACTATATCCACCCAACCCACCCCACTCCACCCACCCCAACCTACCCCACCCCTCTGAAAGGTTCAGAGCAGTAAGGAGGACATGTAAAACCAAACGTAGGTTTATTTCTGTGTTCCTGGGCAAGGTTCACTGACCCCAGAGAGAGTTGAGATCAGAGAGTTGCTCTGAGGAAAGGGTAAGAGGGGTTTTCATAGGCCTAGGTTGGGGGGAAGATATGGTCAGGTGGAAAATTTTGACAAGGAACTGGAACTTATTTTTCCTGCCGAGGTTAGCGTTAACCAGTGGTGACAAACAAGGTAGTGACCAAGTTGTCAAGAGGTTGCCGTTCCTGAGTATCTGCTTCTGTTTGGGGCAACTGCTCCTTCCCTATGCATATGTTTGACTGGCACCTGAACCTTACACACTCCCCCCCACCCTTTTTTTTTTCTTTAACAAATAAAAGACTGTATTATACTAGGCTTTGGTCAAGAACATTTCTCAAGATGGCAGGGTTTCCCACCACTCTACTGCCTAACTCTTTTCAAGTCCACTTCATCACTAAGCAACTCTACAGATGGTTATGGAAAAGCATGGGAATCATTTTAACAGCATTCATTTTCTTCTGCTTTGATAAAAGAGTGACCCGTGGTTTTGGCGACTTCCTAAATCTAGACTTATCCTGGTGTGATCGTTATCTCTCATTTTCACCTTTGCTTCCTCTCAAATTATAGAAAGCTTTAAAAATCTGATCAAGAATGTCTCCTTTCTCCAGAAAAATCCTAACACAATTGAGTATGAGTGTCAGGAACTTTGCTGAATCCCTGAAGCCCCTTCATAGGGTGATTGATCTCTTTGAAGGGTAATTCTCAAACAATGTTCTGATCATCTAGTAGCCGCACCTAAAATGAGCATCAAGTGTAACCAGGTTCTCTGAGACATTCTGAAAACTCTAGAGGGCTTCATGGCACATTTTGGAATCTGGAAAATGCTATATTATCCCCAAGGACACTTTGAACATTGTATGACTAACAACACTAAAAACAATTCCTAACTTGTATTTCTTGGCTAAATGTAGCTGCATTTCTCCACACCCACACCCTTCTTTATAGAAGCTGCTTGGAATAATGTTTCTCACCGACTTTTGGAGCCCTACTGGCCAGTCTGTTCTGATACTGCATTCATTTTGGGTAGTAACCAACTTTCATGACCTGTTCAGTCATTTCAGAAGCACCCCTAAGAACCTTGCCTCTGAGCCCGCTCCTGCACATCTCAGGTCACCTGTACTTACCTTCACCCTTGCTCTGCTGGCCCAATGCCTAAGGGAGAAGGCAAAGAGGCATGCATATCAGGGTGCTTGCCACTTTAGGGCCTTGTGGGGTGAGAGTCTATGTCAGGTTTACTTCTAAATGAGTCTAAGCTTTCTCTTCAGCAGCCCAGTTGCTGGACATTAGCAAAACAGGGATTTGCCCTCCCACATTCCTTCCATCTCCACAGAATGCCATTCCCACACGTGATATGAGGCACAGGATAATGAATGACCCTCTCCATTGGTGCTGCAGATTCTGCAATCTGCACTCCATTTGGCAAGAATGGTGCTGCCTCCTATTTAACATAGCGCTAAGTCTTCTGCTTGAGTTCTTGAGTTCCCTACTCCCTACCCTGCTTCTTTGGAAGAGCTGCTCTCTTGATCTCTCCTTGTGCTAGCCTGTCTACCTTCCTCTCTCCTGATTATCCAGGTTATTTGCTTTCTTGCAAGCCTTCTTTCTCTTTCCCCTGAGACTCTGTTCTGCCTCTGTTCCTCTCAACCCCTCACTTCCAATCTCTCTCAGTGTCTAATTCCAAACTGCTCACTAACTTCCTCACTCTCCCAGTGGAGCAACCAGCTCTACAGAGTTATTGGACTGCAAAGTGAGTGAATGTTCTCATGTACTCTACTCTTCCCACTTCAGCTAAGCTTTTCAGAGTCACATTTCCCATGGAATCGGAATCTGAATCTGAAAGGATTTAATCCGCTGAAAAATGCACCCTCCAGCATTGACCATGTTCGAAATTTTAGACAGTCGCTCCCAGCTCAAATGTTACAGACACTGTTTATAGAAACCTTTAATGCTTGTATTGTGTTTTAACTTGCTTTCCTTTGGAGGCAGGGAATTGTCAAGTAAGTATTCATAGCCCCCTGCAAAATCCCAGGTGTTGGATGAGCATCCAGTACTGAGCGTTCATGCAGAATCCACAACCGCGAAGGGTCTATACTCACAATTCGCTGAATTTGCCACAATGCAGGTTTCTTCCTTTTGCCCCTCTCATCTTCAGTTTTGAAGCAACACAGCTATAAACACATGCTTGTGAAATAAGAAAGAAGCATTGTGAGATTGCTTTACTTTTCAGTTTTTAACTGAAAATCAGGTGAAACAAAGCATTGGATTGCCTCTGTATGCATATATACAAGCCGCGTATATATAAATACACAGTGTTTGCGCTGGAATGCATATCCTGTATACACTGTATAATATGCCACATATTATACAACATGTGTGGACCCTGAAAACAAGCCTTGTGTTTAACCTCGAGTTTTGCCTTATGAACCATGCTGTGTTCCTAGTGCCCGATTGCTCCTTCTCAGACCTTGGCTTGCTTTTGTCATATACTCAAACATTCTTAGGTGAAAGAAGAAACCCACGGATTTCATTTGGAAGTCCCACTAAAACAGAAGAAAGAGCAGATGTCCCGGGAAGTGATAATTAATGTGAAGGAAGTGTCTAATTGTGAGAGCTGGCGTGCCCCCGGCCTCCCGGTTCTGCTCGATTTGGCAGCAATGACGTCAGCCGGGGGTGTCGTTTGCAGAGATGTGCTCTTTACCCATTCTTCAGTGGTGATTATAATATCATTTGGTCCAATTATCACTTATGATTACATAACATGTTTTGGATCGAAGAGTTTCTGAGAAAATAAAGGTAACTTGTTTTTCCCCAGCACAAAATGCGAGCTGTTCCAGCAGGCAAGCTGCCCCACCAAAAAACACTGGGAATCATTAGGCTAAATTATGAATCTAACTTGATGCAGTAACAAAGCATCCATTATGCATAAATCCCAAAGACATCCAGGAGGATGTTACTGTCTTTCTGACAACAAGTTTCTCCCCAGCACACTCTAAAATAAGCAGCGTCCCCAGGCACATTAGCAAAAGTTGCAGAGAGTGTGAGGGAAGCATTGACAAGGCTTCCTTTTTTCTCCCTATTCTGTAGGCGCTTTAGTGCAGAGTTTGCCCAGAGACGCCAGGGTATGAGCTTTCTGGATTTGTAGACTGGTGCACTCTTTCATTTCTGTTTTAGTTCTTGCTGGCATGCTCGGGAAGCATGGTTTGTGCCACACAAGAATGTCTGTTCACTTGGAAAATGCTTGTGCATGAATGAGGTGGTTGCTAATGCGGCTCTAAACTGTACTAAGTTTCTCACTTGGCTTTGTTTGCTGCTTACAAGGGGATCAAGGTAATCCTTTCTCTTTGCATAGCCCAAGAGCAGTAACTAATGGATTAGGAACATGTGGCGGGAGCTGGTACTGGTCTCTCCTACCCAGCCCTGGTAGGAAAGAAGCCTGATTTAAGGGAACCCTGCATTACCAAAGCCTGACCTACTCGTGTAAAGTTCCCTGTTAAAATTTCTTATCATCAGATTTGGTGGCCCAAACCTCCAAAACTGAGAGAGGAAAATCAACCTCTGGTCTAATGGTAGTTTAACACAGACAGCACCCCTGACAGGGAGTTCATTTAGTTAGAATGACCTGGGCCCTTTGCACATGGCCAGCAGGGGCCAGTCCCATGCCTGGCTTTGAAGTCCCAATTCACAGTGAGCCATGATCTTGAATACCTGATTCTGAACAACGCCAGCACATCACTCTTTAGAAAATCACCAGTGGGTTCAGGAAACGTGACCTCTTCCTTCTCCTGCTTAGGTTTCTCTTTAGTTTTGAAGTCAGCCCTTCCAGCTCCTGTATTCTTTCCTGCTCCGAGGAGGGCAGGACTGTGATGCCCTACATGTTGGGGGGAGCCCATCTTGGTGTTTGTGAATCCAGAGCCCATCCCACAGGACCCTTAATGTCAGAAGCTGCTTTTGCAAGAGTGGGTGCAAGACAAAACAAACCCAAATGTGTGTTTGTGGGGGGTCCTCCAACTAGGCAAGAAGAGAGAAGAGCTTGGCATGGCCTCAACTGACCAGGCCAGACCAGCAATCTTGCTGCCTTTTGCTCAACATTGTGCTGCCTCTGGCCACTTTCTGTTGCAGACCACCCGTTAGCAGAGCAGCTCCCCAACCTGAAAAACTGCAGAAGAACAATATCACCAAGAAAAAGAAGCTGGTAGAGGTGAGGAGGTTAAAATATTTTTGCTTTCTAACTGATACTGTTGTCCTAAGCCCAGCCTGCGGGATGATACCATCTGCACATCCCCTATATCTCCAGTTGAGCCTGAGTAAGCCCAGTGGTGCTCTCTTATCCCCTCTTCTTTCTAAGAAAGAAAGAGTCTGCACTCCAGGGACCAGAAGTGAACCACTGGGTCCATTCCCCCTTCCCCCAGCCCTGCCATGGGGTCCTATCAGTACTAACTTGAAAATGTCCCATGTCCTTCAAACCTGGCTCATTCTCCCTCTACTTGTATGGCCCTCTACATATACCTAGCACTACTCAGGCCCTCAGCCTTGCTTTCATGGGTGAGAAAAAAAAAAAACAGGGGGGGAAGAAAGGAAGAGATGGGGGAGGTGAGATTTTTAGCTGTCTCTAATGTTTGAGCATTTTCTGTGTGTTGGGTATTCTGCTGCATACTCCCATGAAATATTTCTTATATTCCTCACACCTCTGAGGCCGGTACCACCATTTCAGGTACAAATGAGGATGCCAGCTCAGAAAAGTAACAGGAATTTTGATACCCAAGACCAAACTAGTAAGTAAAGCAGATTTGAACTCGTTAACAACGGAGACTTGCAGAGTGTGTTGTGTTGTTTTCCAAGAGAAGGCCCCTCCTCATTTATGCATCAGACTCTCCTCTCCCCTCTCTGACACATGCCCTATTTCAGGCTCAGTTCACTCTTTCAAGTAGAATTCTTCAGGCCTCACCCTGGCTTGAGGGTTCGCACAAGGGATTCAAGTTCATAGCTTTGTAACCTTTCCTAAGAGCCACCTTCAAAACTCATCACCTGTGATTCTCCTCCAGAGCTCAAATCTCCAAACCAAAACTCATTACTTAACATTTTCTGATGCTGCTTTGAACGCCCATGTTTTCCCAATCTTTCTACTCAGACAGCTCCTCTTCCTTCCTATACCCTCGTCCTTTCCCAATTGGAAAACCATCTGATTGGCCCAACTTGAGTCAGCTGTACAGCAGGAAAGGACAGGGCTGGGGATGGGCAAGACACTAAATTGAAAGAAAGGCTTTCCAGGTGAGAGATTAAAAATTACAAAGATAGGAAAGCTTTGGATTTGTGAGCTCAGTAGACAGGTCAGCTTGACCAAAGGAGACAGATGTGGTGGTTGTGGCTCCTTGTGTCAGCCTGAGGAGTTTGGGCTTTATCCTGTAGGCCAGGAAAGTTGGTAAATGCTTTCGAATAAAGAAGTGTGGTGTTTTAGGAGAGTTAATCTGAAGTTGCAAATGGTGAACTTTAGAGAGAAAAAAAGCTAGAGTCAGGGAAACTTAAAGAAAAAGGACCCACATCTGCTTGATCTTTTATCCCACCACCCAGCACAGAGCCTGGCATGGGAGGGCAGCCAATACCTACCCATATGTCCCGCTGAATTAAGAGCTGATTTGACAGTCAGTGTTCCCTGTCATGGAAGTCAAGAGAGGAAGGAGATTAAGACTATAAGCCCAGAATAGTCTCTGGTTATTGGAACAAATAAGGCCTGTGGTATAGAAGGCACTCTGGCAGGAAGCAGGCAGAGCGCATGACACAGGCCTGGTGCGTGGCCTACCAGCCACAGCTGCACCTGCAGGAGCCCACACTGCTGCTCAGCTGCCAGGAGGCCTGCAGCACGTCCAGGTCTTCCTTAGAGAGCTTTTGTAAATCACAGCGTAGCTCCCCTGAGCAAGTGGGAAGTACATCTAACTTACTTAGGAAGCTGGTTCTAATTCTGTGCTTCCCCCCAGGACCCACGGGGACTAAGGAAGGGGCTGCATTTTCTTTCCAGCTAGTCCAAACTTAGTGCTTTCAGAGAGTGCCGGTTTGTCTCACCAGTCACACATCTCCCACAACACCCTGTCACTCACACAAAGTGGCTTTGTTCCTCTGCTCTTCTCTTGGGAACACAGGAGCTGGCTCTCGACCATGTATTTGGCTATAGAGGATTCGACTGTCGCAATAACCTGCACTACCTGAACGATGGGGCCGACATCATCTTCCATACTGCAGCAGCTGGCGTCGTTCAGAACCTCACCACAGGTAACCTCGCCACAGCAACTGAGAGTTGGTACTTTCCTATGTTTAGACGCCTAAAAGTTTAAGCATTCCCCTTCCTTTTACAGTCATTCCACTCAATTCCAGGCAGGTATCTTTTACTCCTAGAAAATTCTCAGACATCTTTCTTTCTAACCTTCCCTTGTCATAGACCTTAGGCCCTCAAAGGAACCCTCTGGGCTTCCATCAGTTTCTCAGAGGCTAAGAAGCATAAAAAGCCAGAAAGAGGGTGTGGGGAGTAGAAAAAGTGCTTATAGATGGTAAACAAAAACAAAACATAAAGGAATTTTTTTCATTAGTTGGTTTTTTAGCAGGTCAAATTTTATGGTATCACTTGTTTGACCATTTAGCCAGACTCAAAAAAGCAATAAACAAAAAGCCCCAAATGTCCTTTAAATGCACCACAATTCTGAAATTTAAAAATAGCTTAGAAACATTTCAAGGAAAGGGAAAAATTTTGGAAATTAATTTAACAGACACTCATATCTTGACACTGTACTTAAATATACCATATACCAAATATACTATTTGTATTTTCTAAATAGATGACTTGATCAAGAAGATGTGGTATATTTACACGATGGAACATACCCAGCAATCAAAAAGGATAAATGCATGCCCTTCACAGCAACATGGATGGAGCTGAAAAGGATTATGCTCAGTGAAATAAGCCAGAAAGAAAAAATTAAAAAATCAAATTGTCTCACTTATAGGAGGAATGTAGAGAAACCAAATAAGGAATCATTTTTAAAAAGTAACTATAATAGGGCCCTCCCTGGTGGTGCAGCGGGTTAAAGCACAGCACTAAGAAGCTTAAGCCACTTCTGCATGAGTTCGATCCCCACTTGCCCCGGAGGTGACCACATGGCGCGGCAGACCTCTCCTGACCCGCCTGCTGCTCCCCTCAGCAGTGTACTTCATCGATCTGCCTGTTCTGTACCCCACTCTGTCTCTGGTGAATCCTCTCATCTCTGACCTGTACCCCAGTTCTGTACGAATAAATAAATAAATCTTTAAAAAAAAAGTAACTATAATAAAGTAAAAATCAAAATCATCAGGTAACTATCAATCAGAGACATTCTGTAGGGGAAGAAGAGGGAGAAGGATCAGAACAGAGTAGGGAGAACATAAGAGACAATGGTGATGGTGCACAGTGAACTTGTGGTGGGACTTTCATGGGGAAATCATACATTATACAAAAATGAAGGGTGAATATATTAAAGAATAAATTAAACCATTTTCCCCCACATGTTTATGCTCTTTTCTAACTCTGTTTATGCATGGATTTTAAAGACAGTGAAATCCTGGGTACATTATAGTTTGGAGGGAGGAGGGCCTTGAAATGTTTATACATTTTCTCAGTCTGCTAATCATATGTTATTAAGTATCAATGTGCTGGTTCCTTTTATATCAGTGCCATCATTTGCCTCTGGGGTCCTGGCCACTGTGTGGGTTACAGTGGCCACTTCGGTGGTTCGTAAACTCATTTGCCACAATAGAGGTTAAGGTACTTCTTTCCCTTTCTTCTTCCTGTGCCATATGTTAAGTCAGGGCTTTAGGGGCGAAACTGTCGACTGCACCATCCAGCAGAAGGGATTTCCTAAGTATTTTTCTATTTCATGACTTCTCTTTCCAATAAGTAAGTCATCATCTCCAGATCTGATCCTGGGCAGTAGGGGAGGTTGAGCTTCAGCATTTAGCCTCTGGAAGCCTCTTTGCTTGATTGTGCTCTGGATCCACATAAGTTATGAGAAGTGGAGTGGAGCTTGTGTGTACTAGATTAACAGACACTAGCTCTTCTTTCACACCTAGAACATATCCTGTAGATCTGAAAAATGAACTCCCATCTCCCCCAGAAATGACTCTGAAAGTAAGAATTGGGAGTTTTACATTCTTTCTTTTCCAGCATATTTCCAAAGACTCCACGCAGAGCTTTGGGGTCACCCTGAGAGGCCTCCAGCTCCCCTACTCACCCTCCCACACCTCTCTCCTAGGGAGCCAGAGCTTCTACCTGGAGCACACGGATGACATCCTCTGCCTCACAGTGAACCAGCACCCCAAGTACAGAAACGTGGTGGCCACCAGCCAGATAGGTAGGAGGGTCCAGCACAGCCAGGCTTCTCCTCCCAGAGCAGAGCTTATTAGCCTTTACTGGCCGGGGTGGGTGGGACGCTGATACCCTCCCTTTCCTGTTGGTGTTGCTGTTAATTTTTGAGCCCTGATGTATCTGTTGCCTGAGCTGGCACATCCAGTGACTGGTGATTCTGAGGGACCAGCTGTTCAGCTGGATCATCCACGTAAATGGATGCCCCTTTCCTGGCGTGCAGTATGTGTGGCTGGCTCTTCTGTATCCTCGGAAACTGCCAGTGACAAATGTGAGCTGACTCACATTTGTGAAAAGTTGTCTTTTTTAACTTTGTCATTTCAAAGGCAGTTTTTATGAACATAGCTTCCTGCTTGTTTTCGCTGAACCCATGCCCATTTTTTAATTTAATTTGAAAACTTCACTATTAGAAACGTGACTTATTTTAGCTATTGTCTTCCCTTGACGCTTCCTCATTGCCATTGCCCACCCAATGCAGGTGACATTGCGGAGACCCCAGGTAAGGCTTTCCATCCGTGAGTAGTCTGATCCATACAGCAAAACCATGTCGGTGCATCATGTTTGCTGATTGTATCTGGCTGACCTGCAGATACAAATCATTGAAGTCACCAGTTTCCTTTGTCTAAACTCCTCACAAGTGTGTGTGTCTGTGTGTGTGTTGGACACCAGCACTGTTGGGTTTCTGCCTCTGAAAGCACAGCAGGCGCCTCCAGCCAGATCAGGCTGTGGGTCCTGGGCCCCCATAGCTGTTTCACCCCCACACGTGTCTCATGAGGGCTCTCAGCTGAGCAACAGCAGGCCTTCCTCTGCTGCCCTGGGCCTTAGCTCTGTGTCACACCTCCCACATTCAGGAACAACACCTTCGATCCACGTGTGGGACGCCATGACCAAGCACACCCTCTCCATGCTGCGGTGCTTCCACTCAAAGGGGGTGAATTACGTCAACTTCAGCGCAACCGGGAAGCTGCTGGTGTCGGTGGGAGTGGATCCTGAGCACACCATCACCGTCTGGAGGTGGCAGGAAGGTAAAGGGCGGGGCCCTCTGTGCTTTCCAGAGGTTGGCTCTGAGCTTCAGCTCGGCTGGAACCTAGTCTGTCTCCAACTCACCTGGTCATCAGAAAGTAATGGCTCTGGAGCAGCTGCGATTAGAAGCCATTGCACCCCTGGCCTGGCCAGAGAGCCAGCCAGGGAAATCCCAGCTGCAGAGTAAGAGGGCGTGGGCCACTTGGGGAAAGTCCAGACTTATCGACAGCCCTTCCTCCTTTGCGGCATTGCTTCTACCTGCCTCCACCCAAACTCCTCAGCATCGGCAGCATCTGCCGCAACTCCCTCACCTCAGTTGCCTCATCACAGAGACCAAGGAATGTTTTACCACTTGAGGCTCAGAAACATTTTTTTTAAAGATTTATTTATTTATACATACAGAACTGGGGTATAGACCAGAGGTGCAAGGGCAGTGAGAGGATTCACCAGAGACAGAGTGGGGAGCAGGACAGGCTGACTGACAAAGTACACTGCTGAGGGGAGCAGCAGGCGGGTCAGGAGATGACTGCTGCACCATGTGGGTCACTTCCAGGGCAGGGATCGAACTCATGCAGAAGTGGCTTTAGTGTCTTAGTGCTGTGCTTTAAATCACTGTGCCACCAGGGAGGGCCCCAGCAGCTTTTTTTTTCAAAGATTTATTTATTTGTACATACAGAACTGGGGTACAGGCCAGAGGCTCAGGGGTGGCGAGAGGCTTCACCAGAGACAGAGTGGGGAGCAGAACAGGCAGATCGACGAAGTACACTGCGGAGGGGAGCGGCGGACGGGTCAGGAGAGGTCTGCCGCGCCATGTGGTCACCTCCAGGGCAGGCGGGAATTGAACTTATGTGGAAGTGGCTTTAGCTTCTCAGTGCAGTGCTTTAACCCGCTGCACCACCAGGGAGGGCCCCCAGAAGCATATTTTAAGAAACATTTTCACTTCTATAATCAAGGTTTACATTTAAAGTAACAGAATTTTTTTCTTGCCCTTCCCCAGCATACACACATACAAGCCCGCTACTAAATTTATGATCATCTTAGATCAAAGATGTGCGGTCTATTGGGTAATTCCCAGGTTGGCAAAAGCAGATCCAATTAGTTAGAACAGTAATGAGGTCTCTCTCCAGCCCGCAGCCTGTATCTGGGACACACTGAGCCAGGCACACAGAGAAGTGGCACATCTCCGATCCAGGACTCCCAGAGCCCCATTATCTCAGCATGAGGGGTAGTGGTGAGAGAGACAAAATGAGTGGGGGGCAGGGAGGCATTTATGGGCTCTCATATAAGAAAAAAAAAGTTGGAAACCTGCAAACTTTTAAGACTTGCTCATCTTAGGCCAGCCACTTCATGAGACCCCATAAACTGTGTCTTGGGATGCAGGTTTATTTCTTATGATGATGCTGAGTGGCCTGTTGAGTAAATAGGTTTGGCCCCAGATGAGACACTGAACATCTGAAATGTCAGACTCAAAGCATCTTAGAGTTGGAAGGACAGGAGAAGTCTTTGTAGCCAGTCAGGATCCAGCCCATGAAAAAGTCCCTCAAGTGCATTCCTGACAGAACAACTTCCATTCTCCACTTGGATGCTTCCACGATGGACTCGCACTTCACAGGCAGCTCACGACAGCACAATACCATTCTCCTGAATATTAATTCTACCCTCCACAGCAGCAAACACCAAGTCTGTTCCTCCTCCTTGTTCCTGACAGTCCAGCCCCAGCCACCAGCTCTCCGAGCTCTCTTGAGAGAGGGTTATATACATTTTGTTATCATTAGAGAGCACATCATTCAGTCCTCATTTGTTTTTTATTATTATTATTTTTTATCTTTTAAAGATTTATTTATTTATGCATACAGAACTGGGATACAGGCCAGAGGTGCAGGGGCGGTGAGAGGACTCACCAGAGTCAGAACAGGGAGCAGACAGGCAGATCGACAAAGTACGCTGCTGAGGGGAGCAGCGGGCGGGCCAGGAGAGGTCTGCCACGCCATGTGGGTCACCTCTGGGGTGGGGATTGAACTCATGCTGAAGTGGCTTTAGCTTCTGTGCTTTAACCCGCTGCGCCACCAGGGAGGGCCCTCAGTCCTCATTTGTTAAAGAATTCTTTTGTGCAACTCTTGTATGTGTGTCTATGTGTGTGTGTGGGGGGGGGGGGTGTAGTAATAAGAATAAGCAAAATTAAATGGACTGAAAAGTGAGTTATTTTATTAAATGTATTACCAGGTACATGAAGTTTGCTCTGAACAAGGTAATACAGAAAAGCAGACAGAATTGTCCACAATTAGAAGTGTCCCTGAGATAAGTGTCCCTGAAATAACAGTGGCTTAGAAGAAATGTGCATCTTATTGTTATTTTGTTTTGCATCCCCTACCCCCACCACTGCTGCTGAGACTGAATTCTCACCATCTCTTGACTGACCTCCACTACTACTTCTGTACTTCAGCTATTCAGTTCCCCTTTTTCTACTGGGGGTGCTTACCTTTTTGCTTATGATTATAGCTGTACAGATTACTAATGTTAGTTCTTTGTCTATTTCAAGTGTTGCAAATGTTTTCTCCCCAGTTTCTCTTTGAACCTAGTTTATGATATCTCTGGGGAGGGGAGGGGCCGTGGTTTTACCTCTGCTCTTTGGTAGGTAGTGAGGCATCTGTTACAGCCAAGTCCAGGACTCCATCTACAGAGAGTTTCTGCTGTGAGAGGTAACCTGCAGGTTTCCCCTGACACCCCTGGGGAGGGGCCTGCAAGTGAGGAGGGCCGGTGGATATGTGTGAGTAAATAATATAGGGAAGAGAAATAAATAAGAGATAATTGGGACTAAGACATTGAGTAAAAGAGAATGGGGGTGGGGAGGATAAACAAAGTTTGAAATAAAACGTAAAAACTCAAAGGCAGAAATACATAAGACAAAAACAGATCAGGTTAAAATATAGATGAAAAGACTAGAAGGCAATAGATATAAAAAGGAGATAAAAGAGTGGTAACAACAATAACCGTTAGTGCTACAAACAGCTGTAAATGTCCAGCACTATTCTGAGGGCCTCATTTGCATCAGTTCTTATCTTCTGCACAGATGAACTAGGAACTTTGTAAAATATCAACTTTTATTGTCCTCAGTTTACAGATAGGTAACTGAGGTGCAGAACTGTTATATAACCTATAGGTAAATGGTGAAACTGAGATTTAAGACAAAGAATTAAACAAAACTCAAGAGTTAAAACTCAGGAGACAAGTCAGCGTAAG
>NW_004567132.1:2261379-2319948 GCF_000260355.1 Condylura cristata
AGCTGACTGCCTGGCACAGATGCAGGGCCAGCCCACCTCACCAGATACTCTCACTCCCACAGGTGCCAAGGTTGCCAGCCGAGGGGGTCATCTGGAGCGCATTTTTGTGGTGGAATTCCGCCCTGACTCAGACACACAGTTTGTATCGGTTGGGGTCAAACATATGAAGTTCTGGACCTTGGCTGGCAGCGCCCTGCTTTACAAGAAAGGCGTCATTGGGTCCATGGAGGCCGCCAAGATGCAGACAATGCTCTCTGTGGCCTTCGGTGCTGTGAGTTCCTGCTGGAGCTTCCCAAGATGGGACCTTGAGCCTCTGGGCATGGGTTTGTGTTGGGTTTTGGCAAGGGGAGGGGAAGGAATATGGCCAAGAAGCTGCAAAGTAGGAAGCTATTTCTACATTTTTACCTTTACTGACTTATTTGCAACCACTGTTCCCTTTTCTCAGCACACTTTAGTGAGTCGACTCTACTCACCCCCGTCTCTCTCTCTCTCTCTCTCTCACACACACACACACACACACATTAATCAGAAAAGAACCCCACTCAAGTTTATTACTCCAGGGCTCGTTCACTGACAAGGCCTTCAGGCCTGGGCTTAGTAGCCACAGAGCCCACTGGGGAACCTTTCCACCCCTGGATAGTATCCCTTCTCTTCCCAGCCCTCCTGCCCACAAATATTACCAGCCAATGCTTAGGGGGGCTGTGGATGCTATTAACCAATGCAGGTTCCCCTGGAGACATTTGAAACACAACCAACTCTTGGTCCTCCAAGAGTGGATTTGTCAGCCTCAAAGATGAGCCCAGGAAAGATGCTTCATAGACTAGATCTTACCTTTTTCCCTGCTTCACATGTGGGCAGAGTGGAAATTCATGTAAATGGGGTAGTGAAGAAGTCAGAAGCCCTAGCTAAAAAGACCTCTTTCCTATCTTGTGCTCTTTGTGGTTTCCTGCAAATTCTCTTGCCTTTCTTTGGCACAGGAGGTCAGCCTTAGTGTGCGTGTGTGTGTGTGTGTGTGTGTGTATTTCTCTGGCTCTGGTTCCTTGACACAAGAGTGGGTGGCTGGGAAGGGGCCCTGTTGAGAGCTGCTGAGGGTCCTGGTATGGAAGTTGTCCCTTTGTTTACAGAACAACCTCACTTTCACTGGTGCCATCAATGGAGATGTGTATGTGTGGAAGGACCACTTCCTCATCCGCCTGGTGGCCAAGGCTCACACTGGCCCCGTCTTCACAATGTACACAACCCTTCGGGATGGACTCATAGTGACCGGTGGAAAAGAGCGGCCGTAAGCCAAAGCTCCTCTGGGAGCAGTGGGTCTCTTGATTGGGAGAAACTGACAGAGTCTTCCCCAACTTGGAGGAAATGCAGGTTTCCGTTGTCCTGTCTCTTCTGCATCTGGGTGACCAGCCTACCCTCTCCGAGATGGCCTAAGCCACAACCTTCCAGAGTAAGAGGGAGAGAGGTGGTTTAATGGTAGTGTAAGAAATGGAAAGGGTCTTGACTAGACCAGAGTGACTTCCTGTTCATAAAGTGTCGCTCTCAACTGATTGGGAGATGTGAGAAGAGATGCCAGAGGTTCCAGTGGGGACAGGAAGATTGGGAAATGAAGCAGAAAAATAGGAGAAACACCTCCCCTTTGAGCTAATAAACACATAGCTTGATTTTCTAGATTACAGTTCTCTTTCCTTTCAAGATAGTGGCACTTGAAGGCAAGTCAAGAAACTGCCAAGTTCTGTTGACCTGTCAACAGAGTCAAAGCAAGGTCACCCTGGAGGGTCCGTCATGCTGGCCCTGGTGGCCATTGCCCTGATGAGATGACTGGGGGGGAGGGGCACGGGCAAGTTTAGCTGCAGGCTGACATGCCAAGTTCCTCTTGATTTGTAGGACCAAAGAAGGCGGTGCTGTGAAACTGTGGGACCAGGAGATGAAGCGCTGCCGGGCCTTCCAACTGGAGACAGGACAGCCCGTGGAGTGTGTGCGCTCTGTGTGCCGTGGCAAAGTGAGCACAGACACTGGGCCCCCGCCAGGGCTCGGAGTCCAGGGAGAGTCTACTGCTTTCTCTGTGCTTGTTTGTTGAATCCTTAGGACAGACCTCCAGCGTGTGACTTACCTAGAGCAGGGAGGTAGCCCAGCAGTCAGACCTGGGTGGCTCTCAGCAGAGCTGGCTGTGTGGCCTTGGGCATGTCACTCAGCCTTTCTGTGTCCGGCACACGGTTGCTGTGAGGACACATGCCCCAGGTCTCCTCAGTGTCTCATTTGGCCTTGCACTGCCCTCGCTCAGCAGATGTTAGGTACTATTGTGACAGAGTGATAATTCACTATGACACAGGAAGTAATTTGCCCAGGCCAGGGTGGTACAGCCAGTCGGAGGAGACCAAAGACCTCCCCAAACTGTCTAATTCAAAACCATTGGTACTCAGGTCATGCCTTAGCTAAATGTCAAAAAAAAAAAAAAAAACTGGAGTTTCCAAACGTTAGAAATATTCAGGTTCCCACCCACAGCTGCAAAGTCAGAATTCCATGGATGGACCCTGATGTGTGTTTTCCTTCTTCTTTTTTTTTAATTCTCTGGGAGATTCTAGAGCACTTGAAAACAAATGTTCATTTAAAACCTTATATACATATATTTTAAATTTTATAATAGTTTATTTTTACATATTTTTGTGCATTTTTCCATCTCAGTTGCAATCCCCTTGGGTTTCCCATCACCAAATTACCCGTGTGCCATCACCATAGTCCAGTGCATTTCCCTTCCCCCACTGTTTTTGATCCCATTCCCCATTCCACCCCTATAAAATGTCTCTGGTATTTAGTTGTTCATCATTATCATTATTTTTCTTGCCTGTTCCATTATATTCCTGCTATGAGAGAAACCATCAGTATTTTTCCTTTTCTTTCTGGCTTATTTCACTGAGTATGATCTTTTCCAGCTCCATCCATGTTGCTGCAAAAGACATGTGTTGCTTTTTTTTGGTTGCTGAGTAATATTCCATTGTGTATATGTACCGCATCTTATTAATCCAGTCATCCATTTTTGGGCATTTGGGCTGTTTCCATGTCTTTCCAATTGTGAATAAAGCAGCAATAAACATGGGGGTGCAGGTATCTTTTTGAATCAGTGAAAAACCTTATATACATATTTAACTTGGCATCAGTCTAATCATTTGCTTTCTGGGTGTTTGCCATAAAAAAAGACAGACTTGACTTGGAGTTTCCATAATTCATTCCAAAAGGAATGTTTTTGGTAAATTTAATTTTTAGAGCAATGAAAATCACCTCAAAAGGGCCACTAGGCATATGGCGATGCAGCAGAAATGGGCGCAGAGGTGGGGCCAGCAGCCCACAGTGTTCACTGGTGCCCTGCAGTAGGAACTTGGAAAGGTTGGAGCTGCCTAAGAGCAGAAATTGACTGTCCTGCCCCATAGTGAATGTTCTAGCAGAAACTGGATGATGAAAAACTGTGTACTAAAAGGTGGCTGACAGAGAAAAGGCAAAGAAGTCATTAAACCATGGACAATATAGTTAAAAACAAAATGTCTTAACTTCCTGTTTTACTACAAGTATCAGCAAAGTGCTTCCCAAGTTGCTCTAAGAGTGTTATTTGTAAGATGCTTTTAATTGTGGAAAAATGTAGATAACATAAAATTACCATTCTGCCATTGCAAAGAGTCTAACTCAGTGGAGTTACGTGCACTCACGGTGCTGTACAGACATCACAGAACTGTTCTTCTCCTGCAGAACTAGCACTCTGTACACACTAAACCATAATGTTCCCTCCTCTAGTCCCCACCACGACCATCTTGTCTACTCTAATGACACCTTATGTAGAAATCATAGGGTATTTGTCCTTTTTACTAATGGTGTTTTTATTACAACAGGGAAAAATTTTAGTGGGAACTAAAGATGGAGAAATAATTGAAGTTGGTGAAAAAAATGCTGCTTCTAACATCCTGATTGATGGACACATGGAAGGGGAAATATGGGGCCTGGCCACTCACCCCTCAAAGGACATTTTCATTTCTGCCAGCAATGACGGCACAGCCAGGATCTGGGACCTGGCTGACAAGGTAAGGAAAGGGCTGTGGGTTCTACAAGTGGGCCTGTCCTGCAGGCGCTGGACTAGACGGGCAGAGGGAGGCCGAACTGTGGAGGGAGGCTGGGGAAGAGATCAGCTTCAGGTCAGCAACTGATGAGCTTAATAATAACAGCAGTCCTATTCATACAGACAGATCTGTTTATCCTTCAGGAATAATCTGACTGAGAATGATATTCTCTCATCTTGACAAGACTCGCAAAACCTAACAAGTAAATAAGTCATCTTCCCTAGATGAGGAGACTAAAATAACTCAAAATGTCAAATGTTCCCAAATACAACATTTCAGTCAAAGTCCCAACAAGATTTCTCTTAGAGATTGGGAAAGCAATTTAAAAATTCATCTGGAGTGGAAGTATAAAATAACAGTGAAAAGCCTGAAAAAAATAAATGATTAGTGTTACCAAGCTTATCTGAAACCAGTTCTTAAGTTCTAATAATGCAAACATTTTATTTCAAGATGACTTGTAAATGTTATGCTTTCAGTGTGAACTCAAAGAATAGACTTACAAAAACCTAAGTTTGGTTGTTAATGTTGAAATTAGCTGTCATGATTATTTGTTATAAACAGTAACCATTTATTTAATACGGGGATAGAAGAGGCCTCAACAACCTTGCAAGGTCAATATTTGTATTGATTCTTTACAAATGGGAATATAGAGAAGTAACTTGTTACAAAATGCCCATCTGTTGATAGAGCCAGGATTTAGGATTTGAACAAACAGATGCAGAAGCTCAAACGCTTCCTCCTCAGCACGAGCTTGGCAAGGAGTCGCTCTCCCTCCTGCCTGTTTCTCATTAGTTGATGCAAATGGTGTGTGTGGCTGCTGTTGTGCCACGCTGCAGAATTGAGGCTTGTAACAGAGGCCTTAGAAACTCAAAGTCTGGAATGTCCATTACCGAACCATTTATAGAAAACTTCTCCAGCTCTTGCCCTAAAACCACTTGTCTGTTAAACTGCTATGGTCAAAACATGTCACCAAAGCTCAGCATTTGGGGCCGGTTAGTGTAAGAAGTAAGAAATTTGGAAACGCCCAGGCCGTCTGACTGCTCTAGCAAGGGTGCAGGGTCCCCTGAGAGCGGCTTAGGAGGCTGAGCTCAGGTGATCCTGTGTCTCGTAGAAGCTGCTAAATAAGGTGAACCTGGGCCATGCGGCCAGGTGTGCGGCCTACAGCCCTGATGGCGAGATGGTGGCCATTGGCATGAAGAATGGAGAGTTTGTCATCTTGTTGGTGAACAGCCTGAAAGTTTGGGGGAAAAAACGAGACCGGAAATCTGCTATCCAAGATATCAGGTACATATTTACTGATGTAGGCTTGAAGGTGAAGGGTGGGCATTTTCCTACCCAGCAGTTCTGATTCTAGAGAGCAAGGGCTGGGATGAGAGAGGGTTCCTTTTAATGAGCCAATGATGAAAGGAGACCCTCTTATGTATTAATTCTCAGACATGTCTTTGCTAATTTTACCAAGTTAAGAGTATAGTAAAAACGTCTTTAAATACCCTTTCACAAAAAGCTGCAGACAACCATTTCCTTCCTTCTATGATGCAGTGTGAGAAGCCAGGAGCCAAGGCTGGTGTGTTGAAGACTGAAACACCACATGCACACAGCAGCAGGCAAGCGCAAGGGCTTGTTTAAAGACATAGACCAGCTCCAGCCAGCAACGAGCAGGCCTTTGATGATTTATGTAGGATAGGTGAGAAGCGGAGTAGCTCCCACGCAGCTAAGGTCCCAAAAAGGGTTGCCACCAGATGAAAACATCAGGGGTTTTATAGTTATGCTCATGTTTTGAGCCTAGGAAATGAGCTGTAGGGGTCATGAGTTCCTTGGCCACTGTCCTAACATAGTCGATGCTAGTGTTTTGAACTTTTTTTCTTGTTATTGACGTTCCCTCCTGTTATATCTCCTGAGCCTCAAGTCTCTATCTTCCCCTCACTTCCATGGGATTTGATTCAGAGCAGGTCCATAGAATGTAGAAGTTGCTCAAAGTGAGACATGAAGTGAGAACTCATTGCCTTTGAGCAGACCACCCCCCAACAACTCTCCTTATGGACCATGCTCTTGGTTTGCTTTCTCTAGAATCAGTCCTGACAGCAGATTCTTAGCCATTGGTTCTTCTGAGCACACAGTTGACTTCTATGACCTCACTCAGGGTACAAGCCTGAATCGCATTGGCTACTGCAAAGATATCCCAAGCTTTGTCATTCAGATGGATTTTTCCGCAGATGGCAAATACATTCAGGTATATGCTTTGGGATTAGTGATATCTGGGACAATCAAAAATAACAGTAATAAAGGGCCCTCCCTGGTGACACAGTGGGTTACAGCACAGCACTAAGAAGCTAAAGCCAGTTCAGCATGAGTTCAATCCCCGCCCCAGAGGTGATCCACATGGCGCGGCAGCAGACCTCTCCTGACCCACCCGCTATCCCCTCAGCAGTGTGCTTGTCAGTCTGCCTGTGCTGCTCCCCACTCTGTGTCTAGTGAATCCTCTCACCACCCTACACCTCTGGCCTATACCCCACTTCTGTACACATAAATAAATCTTTAAAAAAATAACAGTAACAATAATGAGAGCTTTATTAGTTGAGTGATTACTATGGGCCAGGCAGTATGCTAACTTAACGATCACAGGGACCCTTTAAATACTATTACTTTTCTCCTAGTTTGTAAATGCACAGGCTTAGTGTGTTTAAAAAAGTTGAATGCAAATTTAAAGTAGTTATTCTTCAATAAGAAGAGAACACAAACTATGACCATCTCTAATCTTCCTCTCTCAAGCTTCCTAACTTCCACTTCTCTGGGGTGGCCGCTGTTCCTATATTGCTATTTTACACTTGTGCATTTCCCTTCACTGGGGACCTTGATTGTAGACAGATGGGCCTAGAGAGTTTGTCATTGGGTCCCAGGTGGAACCGACCAGTGGGAAGGGATTGAGGCCCGATCTCTGGGATTCACAGCTGGAAACCCAACAGTGGTTTCTCCAGCACTTCAAAGAAACATGCCTTTGTGCATTTGCACATTCACTGTGAAAGGTCAGACATGTTTCTCCATCAAATAGTTCCTGAACTAGGCACTATGGTGGACTTTGTGTGGGCACACCAGGCCTGGGCCTCTGGAGCTTGCTGTGTCATGGGGATGACAGGCATTCAACTGATAATTACAAAATATATGTGTAACTCCAAGTTGTGATTATGTGCCAATGGGGAAAAGCACAGCGTGCTGTGAGAACACTTAACAGGTGCTGAATTTAGATTTACTCTGTTTCTACACAAGTGATATTTAAGCTGAGGTCTGTAGGATGTGAGGAGGCAGCCAGCAAAGAGGGGCAGGAACGTTTCCAGCCATCTGTGTGGAGGCCTGCAGAGGTGGGAAGGAGCTGAACTCACTCCCTAAATAGTGGGAAACTCTGGGGTGGCTAGGTTAGTCCTGGGGGAGCAGTGTGTGCACCAGTGTCTGAGAAACAGCTTGCCAGAGAGCACATTCCTTAGACTGGGAAGAAGGCAAATGGACACGGTTCCCTCCCCTGGCAGGTGTCAACAGGAGCCTACAAGCGTCAGGTACATGAAGTCCCCTTGGGGAAACAGGTAACTGAAGCTGTGGTCATTGAGAAGATCACCTGGGCCTCCTGGACAAGGTAATGAGGAAAACACTTCTGGGGAAAGGTCATAAGGGATTTCTGGTCATAGATTCAGCTTCCCGGTTTAGGTTTGGTTGGGGTCTGAGCTAGCTCAGACATGGAGTTATTTCTTTGGGGAGTTACTAGTCGGAAGCTTCTTGGCATTAGTTTGAATCACAGCTTGATCTGACCTGGCCTTTGGAAACATGGAGAACCTCTTAGTGTAATCCATCCTGTAAATCCTTAACCCCATCGTTAAGTTCTAACAGAAACCACCTCCAGGCTCTTGGTTAGCCCAGGTGCCAGGACGAGGCGGGAAGCCCCAGGCAGAAAACACTGCCTTGCCAATTCAAGAGAAAGGGGCAACCCCCCTGAAATCTGGAAACCTCACTCCTCCCCCAAACATGCATATGCTCAGGACCTATGGGGTGCTGGGAGGGAATCAGAGATGGACTTTTCTCTGGGGTGTAAGGAACCACAGCAGAGGAGAACAGTAAACACTGGGGCAAGTGTCCAGAGGTGGGAGACAACAGCTTTCATACCCAAAGAGCCCTATGACCTTACAGATTCATGCAAAATATTCCTCGTGTCCCTGGGTAAGGATGGCTGACTGCAGAAAGCTGCCTCACACCTCCTCCTAACACCTCTTCCTGTTGGAACAGCATTCTGGGAGACGAAGTCATTGGCATCTGGCCACGAAATGCAGACAAGGCTGATGTCAACTGCGCATGTGTGACCCATGCTGGCCTGAACATTGTCACAGGAGATGACTTTGGGCTGGTGAAGCTCTTTGATTTTCCATGCACAGAAAAATTTGTGAGTCTTCCTTAGAGTAACCTCCCTGTACTGCCCCAGGCTGTCTTCCTCTGCAGTCTGAGTTAGAGATCACTCTAGAATTTAACACAAGAGGAATCTTTTCCAACTCTGGAGATCTGGCAACACCTTTTTAGCAACCTTTGGAGAAGCCAGAAGGTAGAAAGGAGGGTAGACAAAAAGGCCACAAGTGAGGCAAGAATGAGACAGGAAAGTCAGCACAAGTACGGCTAACAGGCCAAATGGGAATCCCATGAGTTGAGAAAGGTTCTGGGATGAGGGGAGTTACTGGGAGAAGGGGCCTCTGAGCCATCTATATTCACTTTTGCTTCACAGGCAAAACACAAGCGTTACTTTGGTCACTCAGCTCATGTTACGAACATCCGTTTCTCTCATGATGACAAGTACGTGGTCAGCACTGGAGGAGATGACTGCAGGTAGCAACCTCATAAACCTGCTGATACCCCAAGCTCGACCCTTACCCCCTCACCCCCTCTTTACCTCAGGCATCCCTAGAGTCAGCCCTTCCCAGGGGCCTGGTAAAGGACTGATGTGAGTAGTAAGCAAAACTTGATGAGTCCTAATGAAGACAAGGACTTTCTAAAAACAAGGTGCTTAATCTCAAAGCCCAAATCTTCACTGGCTAGTACCCAGCGAGCACTGTCCCCGGGTTGGTGAGAAGCCCAGGAGGTGGGGCACCTACTCCAAGCATTGCCCGGTTGAGGGAAACAAAAGCCGGTTTACTAGGGCCTCCTAACAGTTCGTGGCATCATTGCATATCACCAGATTAGAATGACTGTGTTCCGAGGTCTTATACGAACTCCCAATTGATCACTGGTTCTTAAATGATTCATCTACAACCGAGATCTTTAAATATCAGTAATATAGATCACAAGCCACCCTGAGAAATACGCCCAGCAAGGGTCACCTGACTAGACACAAGCTTGGATGAGGAGTGCATGTTAGCCCCAGTGCTAGTCAGCAGGACCCAAGTATGTGGGCTCCTGAGCTAGAGCTGCTTTGGCCCAAACTGCCACTCAGTGAAATGGGCCTTTGCTCTCCCTGCACCACTTTTTTAAATTTGGAGTGTGGTGAAAGACGTGGTTATTCTGAGTCACTCAGCTTCTCCACATTTGACAGTTGAAGGGCTTTATGGAAATACAAATAAACTGGTTTCTGTTTAGCCCAAGCTAAAGTCTTGGGGAGCAGAGAGTGAAGAAATGCATGCACTTGGGTATTTTTTAATAGCTTGCGTGAATTTATATAGAGTACATGTAGAGAATTTCAACTCATTTTCAGGTAAAACAAAAATCACTGAAGAAAACTGACCCACCAACAGCTTCCGGTGCCAACAGCTGCTGGCACCGGACCCCTTGAGACAAAACTGGCAGCAGCTCCCTCAGAAATGTAATCACCCCTTCAAACAGCACCAGCGCCAGCCAAACTCTGTGAACAATCTAGCAGTAAAAGACAGCAAATTGGTCACCCCAGTGCAAAAGATATAAGGTGACTAGATTCCTATAAAAAGGTTTAGACAGCCTTTAAAACACAGGGCCCCTTGGCAATCACGGGAGCATGCTCTGACCATGGCTCTACGCTAAGCACTACAAAGTGCTCTTCTACTGTAGTGGAACTGATAAAACCATTTCAAAAGTTAACAAGGGAGATAGTGTGAAGTCAGGTTGCCAAAGTCCTCAAATTCAGCAGCCACTCAGGCTACTCAACCAGACTCAACACAACATAATAGAACTTTAAAAAAAAAAAAGGCAGCAGACCTAGAATTGATACCAAGGTCCCTAGTTTGCTTTTTGACTTCAAAATAGATGTTCTAACCATCAGCTGAGCTTCACTCGAGTACTCTGCAGGAATTGTTTTCTGTCATTTGATAAAAAGCATGTCTAGCCATGCAAAGTAACTATGGTCTGCTTTTTCAGTGTATTTGTGTGGCGATGCCTATAAATGCCAGAAACCTCTTCTACTGCTGCTGCTGCTGCTGCTCCCACCCAGCAACTGCATAGGCAGTGACGAAGGGTCCTCAACCACTAGCCAGCTGCTGGGAAGCACCCCGATGCTGCAGGCTGCATAACTCTCTAAGTGCTGGTGAAGTGGTGTGGCTGCTCCCATCGTCTGGAGTTTCCAAGAGTATAATGCCAAGAAAGAAGGTCAGTTCTAGATGTTCAAACTGCTTGCCTCTGAGACTGAAAACTGTATGTCCTGACAAAAAAAAAATGCTGATAATGTAGCCCTCTGACAAAATTTAAAGCCTCAGTTACCCTAATATGTAGCTTTTGATTTGCAACAAAACTTTTACAAAAGATGTTTTGCTATTATTTCTATATACTTTAAATACATTCATTTTTACAAATAAGTTGACTAAGACAATTTAAGTTAGATGTAAGAAGTCCTAGAAATATTGATAGTTTGTTCTCCATACTTAGCTTTCAAAACCAAATGAGCCATGTATAAAAAAGTTGAGAAACTTAATTTTGTAATGTTTCATTTGCAGAGTTTTATATCCATTAAGTGCCTTTGAAAGTTTCTAGTTGTGTGGGCTGCCATCTCACCTCCCACAAATTGTCTCCTTTAGAAATATGGTGCTAAAATCTCCAAACTGAGGAGGGCTACAAGACCCTTAGCTGATTCCAGTGTCACCCACGTCAGTTGTTTATGTCAAGGCTTCCTGAGTGAGAAATATGTTACCTACTTAGGAAATGGTGGCTCTAGGGAGGTGAGCAGGACGGAACTTAAATTCAGGAGGAAGGAGGTAGAACAGGTTTTTGTTAGTTTAGTGCCAAACCTACGAATCCACAATAGAGTTGAAATAAAATCAACCAACTATAAGATGGAAACACACAAACAAAAAAAACCCTCAAGTGGGTTTAAATTTGTCACATTAAACTTAAAAATATTAATAACTGAGGTGACTGGACATGGTGCTGGGTTTATCACTCCCAGAGTGCAGGATACTTGGTTCCACTGATTTGCTTCAAGTCACATCATGCCTGGGTAAGTTCAGACTGAGTTGATAAATCAAGATTATAAATCAAAATAGTCTGGAGTTGCTCAGAATTGGCTGGATGACAACATTGGCTGTGACTTGGCCATTAACCCAGACATCCCAGACCACCTCGGTCACACTTTACAGCTGGCCCAGCTGCCATGGAGGGGTCTGCTATGCACTGGATGGCAGGCCGGGGCTGGGGCTCAGCACAGACACACCAGTTAAGTCTTTATGGTCAGTGAATTAAGTTCTGAATATTGTGTTAGTATTCGCAGTTCTCTGTTTAGAAATTTTCAAATAGATTAACATTTACCACAGAAGTGCTTCAGCATTCCAACTGGACTAGGGCGCTCATTAAGCTATTTTTATATGCCAGTTTATTAATGCCTTACATTAATCCCCTGGTATGTTGCTGGGCCCACAATCGGAGTCTGTACACAGTCCTGATCCTGTTTCCTGTAACCACGTGACTGGTGACGTGCAGGATGACCATGTCTGCCTGTATTGTACCACTGCTAACCTTTCATACTGAGTGGATCATGCATTGAAATAACAACATGGAAAAACAATGATATATGTACAACTATATCTAAACAGCAATAGTGTCTGTGTGTCAAGAAAACTTCTTAAATTTTATTTGTAAACATTTATATGGTATGATTTTATGTTAAATTATTCAAATACCAGTGCATGAATTTATTTTCAGTTATCAAAATACAAAAATCCTAACTTATCATTTTGGTATGTGTCTAATAAATTTGATTATGTAAATATGTTCTCTGTTAACTTTTGTCTTCAAAGTAAACACAGCTGCACCATAAGCCGCACATAGCTCAAGCAATGGGGGCCTTACCCTTTGCGTACCTGCTACAGCTTAATGAAACTAAAATACCAAACATAAATTAAGTCTATAAGCTTTATTGATACTTCGCTTTTACAGTTCACAATGCATTCCACAGATTTAATTCAGTACAGCTTAAACCACAATTGTATAAATCTTCATTTTATAATTTCTTGCATAACAATGTTTGATATTTGCAAACATTTTGGGAAGCATTAGATTCAGTCCATAGAGTCTGTCACAAAACTAACTACAGTAAGTCTGTGCAATGAAGTTTTTACATGAGGAGTTCTAAGTGCGTGGCATTTCAGGTTGAAAACAGATGATAGTGCTCCTGGAAGTGAATTTTCTTTTTCTAGCTTATGTGCTTTGGAACTACAGACGTTATGACCAGTGACTCTCTTGACATCAAGCACTTCAAGCACTGTGGGGCAGCCGGAAGGTAAAGGTCAAAGCTTTGTGAAACACTATATATAGATATATATATAATCTATATTTACTTATATTGGCAATTAATATAACAGTAAAATTCACAATACACCTAGAACATACCAGAAAGGCAGCTTCTAATTATCTGCCTTAGTGGTATGATCTCGCCTAAACATTTCATTTCAGACAATCTGCATCAATCTACACAGACCATACACAGTGCACAAACTGTGGGAAAAAAGTTATGTTTTTCAGCTCCATTTTCTCTGCAATTCCCCAAATACAGCAAGACTATCTCCAAAACATACAGCTTTCTCGGATCGTTTTTATTTACCAGTGCCTCCTATAGGTAAAACAAATATGATTACGGTTTAAATCCATACATAGCAGCTTACAATACTTAAGATGCACACATGGCAGTCAGACAGGTAATTCTCCTGACACTGCGTTGCTAAAAATAAAGATCTGTAAAACTGCACTGCAATGTCAAGGCTTCATTCTTCCCTGGCCCTCCCCCATGTAATCAAATGAATATCCCCTTAAAGATAAACTACTGTTAATTATTTCAGGCTTTTTCATTCAGCTTTGCGCTTCAATCCAGGGATTTTTGCTTGGATTCTACAAATGAGAAGGAGGGAAAAATAGGTAAATGTAAGTACTTAAAATTTGTGAAGTATTTGTTTAGTCCTTCAAATATCATTCTACAAGAGTAATAGGACTTCCTTATTAACAACTTTCACGTCCTGATAAATGCATTGTAAACTGAAAAGATAAGCTAAGAAAATGGATTTAGTATACCCACCTTAGGCGCGCTCAGTATCAGCCTACTGTTGGGCAAAACCAGCCCCAATAAACACGAAGCCTGTTTATCATAAAGAGCTGGTCACATACTTGATGAGACTTCATACAGAATAGTGCGTGCTGGTTTGCTAGCTTTGGGGTTGCGTGGCTAACGGAGCTTGTGCTCTGCAGCCTCTCTACTCTCTTTGCACCAAGAAGGTAACAGAGTATGTCCATAACCCAAGAAAAGACCAGAATTTGAAGCATGGTTTCCATTACATGTATCCACTTTCACACCATCATTAAGCTGGGAACCTTTTATACTTGAATATTGCTTAGCTTACACAAGACACGAAATCCTACGGCTGTTAAACTACAGGCTGTAATTATGCCACATTTGCCTTATTTACTAGACTTAAATACACATAGCAAACCCAGAAATTAATGACTCAACTGTTAGAAATTTTTTTAGCAACTCTGATGTCACACTTTAGGTCTGATGGAGATCTGCTACTCATTAAGCTCTAAACGTAGACCTAGGATACTACAACCAAGTCCAGGGCGCCTTCTCCTTAGTATAAAAAAGTTGCAGATTTAAAATACTTACTTAGCCATAGCATCTTTAACATTCTTATTTGCAAGTCCTAGATAGTGATCTATCTGTGCCTGAAAGAGAAATGTGTGAGAATGATTAGAAAATTACCACTGCTAAAGAAGCTGGTTAACCATTACTGTGTTCTAACAATTGGGTAAGTTCCACTTAATAGAGTAAGTTCTCTGTCCTGAAGTCTACCAATGAGGAATTACCTGATGCCGTTCATAAATAACTGGAACGCTGAAGAGTGAAATCAGAGCTGAAAAAGTAAATACACAATCTCTTAGAAAGAGTGGTATGACTTTGGGAAAACTAAAAAATTCTCAAAATGGCAAAACTTTAAAGTAAACACCCAAGACTCTCCTAACTGCCACTGCTTATGGGGAGTCACTACCCAGGCAAGGGGAGAATTACTCAAGGGGGACGGCAGGACCCATTCTAGCTTCAAATGATATCACACAGACTATGTAGTATAGCAATCCCTGATGAGAGGTGAGTGCACCCCGTCAGATAAGACTGCCCTGTGTCTGGTTAGCTGGAACGGTCTTTAGAACAAAGGTAGCATTTCATGGCCCAGCAATTCCACTCCTGGGGATCTACCCAAAGGACACAAAAGGATACATGCACCCCTATGTTTATTACAGCACTATTAGGATAGGGAAAACCTGGAAACAACCCAAATGGCCAAAGGAGGTGTGGTATAAATTCACAATGGAATACTACTCAGCAACCAAAAAAAGATAAACCTATGCCATTTGCAGCAAAATGAACAGAGCTAGAAGGGATCATGCTCGGTGAAGTAAGTCAGAAGAAAAAAGAAAAAATATTGAATGGTTTCACTTATGGGAGGAATATATAAGAGAACCAAGTAAGAAATAGGGAAACAAAATTGTACTGCTACAGACAATTATAAATCAGAGATATCTTACAGGGGAAAGGGGCAAACAGGGATCGGGAAGAGGGAGGGAGGAATGTGGGGGACTATGGTGATGACAAGTGGGCGAAGGGGGGGGGACATTGTTTTTAAATAAACGAAATGTAAATAGAGATATAAATTAATAAAAAAATTTAAAAAGAACTAATAGCATTTCAATAAATTGTAACAGTTTAAAGAGATTTAAAGGTTACAATCTCAAGCACACACACTTCTACAATGAGAATACTGTCCTCTAAAATGCTTGACAATCTTTTTAATACAAATTTTCATTCCAAAGATTTTGCTGACTCACCCAAAATCAGAAGTGTCAGACCATTAAACAAGGCACCAACATAGGTAAATACCCACATCAACACTGCAAACTATAAGAAAATAATGTTAGCTTATTGAAAACAATTCAAGTAAAGTTTTCTGGTAAAGATTTCAAATAAAAGCATCCCATTTACATGCTAACATATTAGACATAGTCCTTGGAGATTTGGTAAAGTAGTAACATATATGCCCCTTTAAGTTACCAATCAGTATTTCAGAATCCTAATCAAAATAATAGATTTTATCCACTTTCTCTAGACTGCACTACCAACATCAGAAAACATGGCAATGGTAGATCCTCCCCGTCCCCAGCTCTAATAGCACCTAGCTTTTAAATGGGAAGGCTGAAAAGATATTATGAGAATTAGCTACTAAAACTGATTTGAAAAGTACTAACAGATTAAATCCTCATAAATAAGCTGAATAATTCAGACAATAAAATCTCAAATAGCTAAATAAGCAACAATAAGACAGTGCTTATTAGGGAGACTAGCTCCAGGTACCAGTTTATCACCTCAACCCTAGACTAAGGATTTCTCAAGTTTTTATAGTTATGATTAAAACTGATCATTATTCTTTTATTTAAACATGAGTACAGTTTTGTATTCTTCATTTATGCCAGGCAATGTTTAAAACACTTTGAAAATACAAACTCACTGATTCTTAACTTCATGAGGTTAAGTGAAATATTACCACAGCAGATGCAGACATAGAGAATAAAAGCCGGATAGGCAAACTGTTTTTAGAAAATGTTAGGTGTTGTGAGCCCCTTAGTCTGTCATATTATCCTCTGTTATATCTAAATACCAGCCTTTAAAAAATATATAAAATACGGGCCCTCCCTGATGGCGCAGCGGGTTAAAGCACAGCACTGAGAAACTAAAGCCACTTCCGCATGAGTTCGATTCCCGCCTGCCCCGGAGGTGACCACATGGCACGGCAGACCTCTCCTGACCCGCCCGCTGCTCCCCTCAGCAGTGTACTTCGTCCATCTGCCTGTTCTGCTCTCCACTCTGTCTCTGGTGACGCCTCTCACCACCCCTGAGCCTCTGGCCTGTACCCCAGTTCTGTATGTAAAAATAAATAAATAAATCTTTAAATATATATATATATATAATCCATTCTGAGCTCCCAAGATATACAAAAAGAGGCCATGAGCTCAATCCGCAAGAGTCTGATGACCCTTAATCTAAAATTTATTTTTTCTCCACATATTCATTCTTTCAGAAAACTCAAAAACACCTTACTGATTACTATCCCTGCCTATAGCAGGGATTCACACATACTAGTAAGCAAATTATTGCAACTCAGGAGAACACTGAATTCTTCCACCAACTGTCTGTTCTACAAATAACACTGGCATTAACCCCCAACAAAATTTATTGTTCAAGTGTATAAATGCCAAGCATAACACCTGTCAATGGCAAAGAATCAAAATTTAAATGCTGTACTGGTCTTAGCAACCACTTGAGCACCACTGGTAGGACGGACTGAAGCACAACTATCGTCAACAAGCCCTTCCTTGCCAGTCTTACAGACCTCTGCTGCAGAGCTAAATATAACCTGTACTTGAGCAGTTAACTGTAGAGCAGCAGAGCTATTTTTACATATCACATCCACAAGTCTAAAGGAAAGAGTCAACCTTCCATATTTTAAATAAATAGCTTTAGCAATAACCTTACCCATGATACAAAATTCAGACATTCACATACACAAGTCACTGATAACAAGGCCTCACTCCAAATCCACAAGGAAAGCCCAAAACTTCACACAGGACCATGTGAGGGGGTCAAATGTCATGTGGAGGACACTCCTAAAAGCTGTTTTTCTCCAGGCAAAGATAAAAACTTCAACAGGAGGTTTGAGAAGGCCTGAGGTATACCGATAGAAATACCTCAAGTAGGCAACCACATTCTAGCTTCACACTGTTGCCATGGAAGTATTTCAGGCCAGCATTTTCCCATTTTAAGAGAAACCAGAAATTCACATCCCTATGTGCTATCACAGAATTTTTAAACATTTCAGCAAAGTCTGGAGAAAATTTAACACTTTGGGTGCCCAAAACAAAACACTAGGTGAGGGCTTATGGAGAATGATAGAGGGCAGCAAGGGGCACTAAAACTGGCCAAAGACACTGCCCAATGGTTTACTGGTCACTGCCTGAGTTACAACTCATCCTAAATCCACATTAAATACATTATCCATGAAGAAGTGGGAAATCAAGATACAAAAAGTTAAGCCAATAACCAGACAGGTCACTGATCTCAGATTTATTTGATTCCAGAATCTGCTCTGCTGTAAAACTACCTACAGAGCAACATTACTACGGATTCATCACAAATGTGCATGCTACCGTAAGAGGCATAAAAAGGTCACTGAGCATTTTAAAGAAGGAAACAGGCAGCTCTTGTTGTGCAACTACAAATTTCATGTTACTCCATGATGAATAGCTGATGCACCACATACAGCTGATGCATAATTTAACTAGATTAAAGTTCACTTCTTTGGGCAGCAATGAGGCTGGAGAAACACACTGCAAATAGGATTTAATAAATAAATATGGAAAAAAGGCGAAGGCCATGTCTTTTTTCCAGGGAAACAAGGCTATTAAGTTTATGTCTGTATCACATACCTCATTAAAAAGCTCTGCAGATTTGTATTGGCTGTTTCACTTTGGGGTGGGTTTGCATTTTTTGGGGTGGGGGATGGAATAGAAGGGTGCTTAACAGAATTTCAGAAATTACTTTGGCAATACATTATTTTTTTTTCTGTATTCTTAAACAATAAAAATTTGACCTTTTAAAAACATCTTCAGTCTCCTATTTTTTCATTGAGACAAAGAAATCAGAAAGAAAACTGTCAAAATGTGCATGTTAATAACTGCATAAGAGCCTGAGGACTAGATTTTAATGTTCTTTTGGGTCACCTATTTCTGGAGTTCAGGCCTTTTTTGGCTCAATTTCAGATATAAGGTTGAATTCTAGAACATTAGGTTGCCTAAGCAGGCAACCACAGCCAGAAATTTTCTTGGAAGCAATACTAACAGAGAATTGTCACATTGAATCTTGGATTTATCATCAAAATTTCATTATAGAAAAATGAGTCTTCACCTAAAATCTGTGGTCTTGGTCTGTAGTATATAAAATCACTAAGCTCAAGTTTTGGGGTTTTAGAAGGTAATACACTCTAATAAATCTAAGAGTAATTCAAAAAGCTCCAAAACTAAGCAGGAATTTTCACAAGCTTTTCTTTTTACAGTGGGGGGTAGGAAGACAGGCAACCGGAATAAAACTATAAACCAGGGTTCATAACTAAATGTACTTTTCAATAACAGTGAATCTTCAGACATTATCTCCAGAAAAATCCTATCAGAATTTCAGGGGGTGGGGTCTTCATACCAATTATCAGTAAATTTCAACATTCCCTAGTGATCCCAAGAGCAGTCAAGACTGAGATCGTTTTAAACACAGTAAAGGTCCCTTAATATAGGAAATTACAGAATTAAACCTTAACTAGATGGTTTGTTCAACTATCTTATACTAGTCTTATGGTGGTAAAGTTATTTAAAATAAACAAGAGGCAGGTATTACGCTAGGTTAAGGTATCCAGTCTCCGACTTCTCTGATCTGAGACTAATAAACTAACAATCGCCAGATTCTCTGAGAGAGGAGAGACAACCTCCCACTCAGTCACTAGAAAACATGCCTCCTTTACTGCCACCCATCTCCTCCTCCACCTTCTGACAAATGGTGAAACAAACCCACTTTAAGAAATAACTTTTAAAATAACTGTTCAAGACTTCTGCTACAATGAAGTTTTGTACCAATATCAGAAACAAGTAGTACTGAATGGAACTGGAAATAATTTGTCAAAATAGTAACTTGCCCATTAATATTTGACAAGAATTACTACTCAAGCTATGGACATTTATAATCCTTTCTAGGCATTTAGACCCTACTAAAACTTCAAAAGATGCAAAACAAAATTTAAGAAATTTGCAGAACTTTAAAGATATTTACAGTTTATGTAAGTTAATGTTATATCCAGAGAAACATAGATTAAAAAGTAAGAAAATGTCTTTATCTGTCCAAGACAGCTACCAAAAAGAGGTGAGACCTGGAACCAAGTCCATACAATGACATTAAAAAAAAAAATTTCACTGACGCTCACCCATTGTAGTAGGACAAGATTTAACAGAATCGTTCATGCATACTGACAAGATTATATACAAAAATTTCATACCTATCACCTTACTGTCAGGAGCAAGACAGAGAGACCCGACTGTGCATTCTTAAGCCATGACAAATTTTCAAATTTAAATACAAAGTTCAATTATTTGTTAATAATCTGAAGCAGGGCCCTCCCTGGTGGAGCAGCGGGTAAAGCCAGCACTAAGAAGCTTAAGCCACTTCCACATGAGTTCGATCCCCGCCTGTCCCTGAGGAGATCCACATGGCGCGCCAGACCTCTCCTGACCAGCCCGCTGCTCCCCTCAGCAGTGTACTTCCTCCATCTGCCTGTTCTGCTCCCCGCTCTGTCTCTGGTGAATCCTCTCACCCTCCACATCTCTGGCCTGTACCCCAGTTCTGTATGAATAAATAAATAAATCTTAAAAAAAAAAATCTGAAGCAACTGTACTTATCTGGAGCCCGGAGTGAATCACCTTCTGTGGATGTCAACAAGCAGCTTTCCTAACCTTAAAACAACTACTTGGGGAAGGCCACTCAAAAGTTTTTTATCTTTTATTTACTTATCTTCTTCCCAAAATTACTGCTAACCCTTAAGGAGAAAAGTAAATCCTAATTCCTAATAGAAGCCTTTTTATTCACTCTTAGGAAACAATATTTGAAAAAACATAAGAAAACATAGTAAACATCAAGTGTTCCAGGAAGTATCTATGAGTCACTTTGGTTCCTTTTAATTAACAAAGTTACTTAGAGGCAAAAAGTTAACCGAGTTCAATTTCTGTCATTTATTTTCTTCTTCCTCAACATAATTGCTTACAAGAAAAAAAAAAGCCCTAATTTTCAAAAAAAATCTAACAATGACATTTAACAGAAAACATTTTTTGTCTCATAATATTTATTAATAAACTTCCTATTACCCTATCAAATATCTAGACAAAATAGATTCAAAAAGACTTTAAAGTATTTAATCAGGTCTCATCTAATGTGTCACACTCTTTTAACAGCTTATAGAGAACTATATGCAGATAACAATAAACTATCAAAAGTTATATTTGGATTGTAGACAAGTAGAAGCTTTAAATTCAAAGTTGTAAATCTGGATACAGGAAATCATTCCCCTATCAATTTTTTTGTTTTCTAATTTATTTCCTCAGGAATGCCTCTTCACTCAAGAAAAATGTTGAATTACAGACATGCACAGCTGCTGTAACTGCCACACTGTGTAAACATGAAGAATGGCTTGGTGTATGTCTGCTACAGTTTTTACTAAGTCTATAAAAACAACTGTCTCCTCTATCAAGCTTCACAGTGCTTTTGTTTGACGTCAACCTCACACACACTGATTTCTGACAGTCCTTCACTGTTTGAAGCTCTGCCACTATTTATATAGCCTCCCTGCCCACATCGGCACTCACAAACCCTTCACCGCAGACTACACAGCACCTTCTCAGTGAGATTCCCACATGTTCTACAAGTTATACATAGCAAGTATCACTTCCCTATGTAAGGACTGATTTGGAAGTGGTTTCTTCTAGGATTTGTGTGTACAAGATTTGACATCATTTATTCTAAAATATTTTTGTTCTCATTTGAAACCAAATAATCAAGTATCCAAAATAGCATAATCAAGCTCATATCCAATAAACTCAAAATAAAAGATACAAAATGCAAGCACAGAATAAAATACTAAATGCAAGCACTTTATACAAAAGACCTAAGTAATCAAATAAAACTAAATTATATGTACAGTTAATGTTATCCAACTCTCCACCTTGCAGAAGCACACAGCTGAAAGTAATGCCCATTTACTGGGTTATGAAGACCAAGACCAAGAAATATGTTATAAGTATTTTGAGCATTTAAACCTCTTGACTAGTTTAGAAATAACTTCATTGAGTCTAAATACCTAACCACCCTATTGCTATCATATCCTCTGCTTGGATAATAATTACACATTAGTACATATCTTTTGGAAAAGAAAAAAATTTTAATTGCCACCACACTGATTTTCTCAACATGGTTACACTGGAAATGAGTCTGTCTTAAGCAGAGTCACTGGATCTAGCACACAAAACACAAGGTCTATATAAAGGAAAAACACTGAAGTCCAGTGCTTAGGGCTTAGGGCTCAAGTTACATGACTTTATCACTAGTTCTGAGTCAGACTGAACTTGGAGAGAATTTATGTACATACAAGGTAAGGGTCTTAATAACTGTCAGGTAGCAAGATCCAAAAACCAAAGAAAATTTCCAATGAATACCAATTCAAGATTAATTGAGGTGTTTCCAAATATTAAATAATATTAAATAACATTTCAAGAGTTCAAGATACAAAATAGCTAATGTGAAGATGAAGATAAGAAATTAAATAGCAGACACTTTATGATAAGTATATTAAATTCATCACCATCTATAATATGTTTTGCTTTTAAAAGAAACTATTTTCCCTCATCTTAAATATACAGGTTCTAAATTTTAAAACATAACTGTATGTTAATATGATTTCATCTTATCATTTACTTGAATATGGAGAAAAAATTTTCACTCAACTCCTTTCACGTTAAATCTGAGTATGTCAAAAATAAGCAACTAAACTTACCTTCAGAGAGTCAACTAAATCATCAACTAAGAAGAGGCGTCTGAGTTCTTTTATTGTGCAGTTCACATGACCAAGAGCAGAATTACTATATTTCTGAATCAAGTCCTCAGATATAGCCACTTCAGATTCCAAGTATGCCCTAGAACACAAGACACATCACACAGTCACCAAGAGCAGTGGTTGTCCCTAGATGTTTGCCCGTTAGCAATTGTATATCTATAAAAAAATATTAATAAAATGTTTTACTTATAAAGCCTATTGTTTCCCAATTAAGCACAATGTAGTTCATTAATATGCTCTGTCAGTTAGTTGACTAACTTAGAAACCAACATGAATTTTGAAGATAGACTGACCTGAGGTTGACAAACTACATTATTTGAGCTGGCCTAGACATTGCTATTTAGGCTGAACTTAGGTGAGAATTAAAAGGCCTGCTACTTCCTGACTACATAATCTTGCAAAAGGCATTTCACTTTTATACATCATGAAAAATTGTAATTCCCCAAATGGAAAATTTAGATAAATATACTTTTTAAAACCCTTTCTGCTTCAAACATTACACATTCTATGGTTCCTACTTTTCAAGCAATTGTCCTACATCTTTCCTATTTCCCACTATTCACTATGCTTCAGTCAAACATGAACCATTTTAAACATTTTTACATTTTAATGTCTGTAATTCACCCGTTTCTCTAATTCACAACGTTCTCTTACACTACTGATAGCACATCCAGCCAGCCAGTACCACCTTAAATCCCACCCAAAAACAAAGTGTTTTTATTCTCTTCCCAAGACCTGACTATATAACTCAGATAATGCTCTTTTGTATTATTCTTTTAGTATTTACCATGTCTGGCCGTGAAAGATGGACAAGAATATAGATATATGCTTTTGCTACTACAGTATAGACCACTAAGGGCCAGAATATTATCTTCATTGGCACAATGATCTCTTCGGTAACTGTTATTTATTAACCAACAATGTTACAAGTTAAAAATGTTCAAAGATTCATATCTACATTTAAATCGGCAATTATTTATGCAGCTTTGAGCTTTGAGAAGTGCAAAAAAATGGCTTGATAGAAATTTAACTTGTTTACTGCCTCTTTGTACCACTGCTTTTGTCCTTACTGAAGAGAAGCTGCTCTGCCAGTAGGCACCATTGATGTCCTGTGGATAGTTACACAAGTTCAATTGGTTCTTATGTGATTTCAATGCAGGACCAAAAATTGCTTGTCGCTCTTTTCCAATGACCACCGGTGTTAGATATTAATGGCATGATTATCACCCTCATTGTGTGACTGAAGAACTAGGAAAAACTGGCATGTTTGCGGATTTTACTTCGTAACTATAAAAGGCCTCCAACAGGCATTCAATAAATATTCTCTCCCCAAAACTTAGGTACTGCATTGCTTCATCAATATAATGAGAAAAGCTTAAGAAAAACATGGCAGGCTTATGAAGGTGTGAAAATCAAGTTTACCTATTACTATCAACCTATTACTATCAACAGTTATGTATTCATTCACACAACACAGGTAACTACCTTGCCAAAAAGTTTTAAATATTTATAATCTTTTGGCGGTAGGAGGGCATCATAGCCTTATGGTAAAAAAGAACATTTCAAAACTATAGTTAATGCAAGAACAGGTGCTCAGATAATTCTGAGCCAGTGAGTGATAGGAACACATCCTTTAAAGGGAGTCTTAAAATAAAATACAGAAGCAAGCAGAAGTAGAATATATTAGGGTAACTGTGGGAACTAAAAAGGCATCATAAAAGTGTACACAAAATTCCTAGAAGAAATGAAAGACAACACAGAATACATGTGGACTTCATCCTATAATGACCTGAGCCCCTATGCCAAAACATACAGAAAGTGGCACCTGATAAAAACTAATCTGACTACATCTGGAAGAGCTTAGGTCAGATAACAGAAGTCAATTTCTTATGACAGAAATGAACAAATTTGAGGGAAAAAAATTTCATTTAAAGACAGGATGTCAGGAGCTACGGGGGAATAACTAGTGACTGATAATAGTTACAACGTCTCTAATGTAATAAAAATGTAAACTACACCTACTTCCAGTATTCAAGTATTCTTAAGTGGTAGAGTTAGGCTGCTGATACATAATCCACTCCTTTTCACCTCAGCATGAAATTATCAAAAGCAGTTGTTATAGGTAGTATTTTGATAAAAATATGAAATTATCTTAAGCAGTAATAAATACTCCATAGATACAATGAAGACAATACTAATCCTGTTCACAACATTACCAGTATATGTCTTGTTTGCCAACATCTCACCTGAATGGGTGGCCTTCATCTGATTTCTGGATAGCTTGGATCACACCCTTATATATCCTAAAGCTGATAGTCACAGAGAGCAGAGCCAAGGCAATGTAGGCCGTTACACTCACAATGCTGAATACTGTCAGTGAAAGCAGCAGAAATAAGCTGGCACCAAATACAACTCCAGTCTTCTTAATGTCTCTCCAGTAGAGGAGGTCAACAACTAAAAATTTAAAAAGAAGAGGTCATAAATACGAACATTACATTACCCATTTCAATTTGTACCTTTGTATTTGTCCTACATATAAAAATAAGATCTCTATATTAAGTATATGAAATAAAACCAAAACTAAGATATTAACTTCGTAAGCTACATTTTAAATCACCCCTCTAGTAAACTCTATTAGTACAATACCTATACCTGTTTTTCATTTCAAAATATACATCCTAAAAATAAATAAATATACATCCCACAGCTCCAAATCATTCTGGCTGACTAAGATTATTAATCTCTCAAACCCGACATGGCAGACAGACCTTTAATTCAAAACAAAATTTCTTAAAATTCACCTTGTGGAATTTCACCTTATAAAATCATGCAGTGCATAACATATATTTAAATAGAAAAAAATCTTAATATGCATGCACCAAAACTCCCACAAAATATATTTTTAAATTATTCATTATAAAATGCTGAGAACTTAGGGCCCTCTCTGGTGACGCAGCGGGTTAAAGCACTGCACTGAGAAGCTAAAGCCACTTCCACATAAGTTCGATTCCCGCTTACCCCGGAGGTGACCACATGGCGTGGCAAACCTCTCCTGACCCACCCGCTGCTCCCCTCAGCAGTGTACTTCGTTGATCTGCCTGTTCTGAGCCTCTGGCCTGCACCCCAGTTCTGTATGTACAAATAAAATAAATCTTAAAAAAAAAAAATGCTGAGAACTTGGGTCCTCAGTGGTGGCACAACAGGTTAAAGCACAGCACGACAAGCTAGCTGCAGCCTTGGTATGAGTTCAATCCCCAGTCTGGAGGTGTCCACGTGATGTGGCAGACCTCTCCTGTCTCACCCACTGCTCCCCCCTAAGCAGTGTACTTAGTAAATCTGCCTGTTCTGCTTCCCACTCTATCTAGTGAATCTTGTCACCACCCCTGCACCTATGGTCTGTACCCAATCCTGTATGCACAAATAAATAAATCTTGTTTTAAAAAAAGCTAAAAAATTAAAATTTTACTAAGAACTATATACAGAAGTTTAACAACTGCTTTTAAGAAATCTCCTTGAGAAATTTAGCAAAACTGTAAACTAATCTGGCTATCATTAGAACAAAAATTTCCTACAGAGCAAAAGACAAAAAGAAAACTACCTTTATCTGAAAAGCTACTTCCCTCAAGGAGTAGATAAATATAACATCACAAAATTTTAGATGTCAAAGAAAAACTATATGTGTTATACTGTTATATAATGTTTTATTAATAGCAAGGAACCAAACAGCGCCCAACTTAGAAAATCTGCTCTTGGCCTGTCATCACAGGGCCACTGTGGGGATCAAATAATCCCAGGACTGTGGCCTCAAGATCAGGTTATATACAACCCAAGGAGATTTATTGTTCAGTGTGCCAAGGAGATTTATTGTTCAGTGTTCAAAGGCTAAACATAATTTATCACTGTCTGAACTGTAACTGAGAGAAAAGGGGCAGGGAACATTCTTATAGTAAAACAAGTATAAATACGCTAGAACAGAATTTTAAATACCTGCTACATGTTAAGATAAAGGTGGTGACAAAGAATATCCCCATTTGTGGGGACTGTGTTGGTCTTGATCCTCAAGGTTCTCTCAGATATGGGTATCTCCAAGTGGAAAACTATATATGTGAACTACAAAATGTTTGATGTTATAACAAAGTCCTGAGTTTCTATTAGCATGTATTACATGGGTACTAAATGTTTTAAGAGCCCATGAGTGTCTGGCACATAGCAAGAGCAACAACATTTATTATGCTTAGTGAAGTTATTCCATTCTCCTAAATATCACTTGGTTTAAATGCCAATTGAATGTCGTATTCATGATTTACTTGATAACAGTTTTCTGACATTCAAAAAACACTCAGTGAGCTGATAATGTTCAAGGAAATCAATCTAGTAGAATTTGAAAACCTAAAAATGGAGACACAAACTTTCCTGTAAGGTCACGTCCAATTCTAAAACACTCCAAAAAATGGAGACACAAACTTTCCTGTAAGGCCACACCCAATTCTAAAACACTCCACTTGTTGGAAGACACATTAAAAAATGCCAATAACGTAATGTAATGAAATAAACACTGCACGGTTATAATTCAGCAAAGAAAAAAAATCTACTAGAGAATTGTGAAAGAGACAGAAATGATCTGGGTTTTAAAAGAATGGGAAGAATCTATAAAACCTAGAAGTACAGACCTAATTATAACACCTTGATTACCAATGGTTCTAATAACTAACGTAGTTTTCAAAAAGGGTACAGTGATAGGGTAAGAAAAGTAATGATAAAATAAGATGATGAATATAATATACATAACATAGCATATAATAAATTCCTAGTAACTAGCAGGGTTATTTGTCATCTGTTGTTGCTATGAATACACCCACAATCATGATCATATCTTAGCCAGTTATTTAAACAGAAAATGAACTTGTAAATTAATAAATGCTTGAAAACATATTGCTTTATAAAACACTAAAAAGGACTTTAAAAGTTATCTATATGTTCACCACTAAAGTGCAAAAAAAAGTTGATAAGAGAATCAGCAAGTAAGGTACATTAAAACTATTTTTATGTGAATCAATGCTCTTTTATAAAAACAGGTCTGGTTTCAAAGTGCTCTAAAACATGTTCAAAACTATTGGTTAAGTTAAAAGAAATGCAGCCACATCAGTATTCCTCACCATCATTAAAAACTACTCAGTAATAAGAAAAAAACAAAATGGAGGCATTACAATCCCAAACTTCAAGCTGTACTACAAAGCCATAATAATCAAAACTGCATGGGACTGGAATAAGAATAGACATACAGACCAGTGGATTCGAATAGAAAACCCAGATATAAACCCACAAGTTTATGGACACCTAATATTTGACAAAGGAGCAAAGAAGATACAATGGAACAAAGAAAATTTGCAAATGGTGCTGGGAAAACTGAGAAGCTACATGCAAAAAAATGAAACTAGATCACTGCCTCACTCCAGTCACAAAAATCAACTCGAAGTGGATTAAAGACCTAGACATAAGAACGGAAAGCATAAAATACCTAGAATCAAAGATGGGTCAAACACTTCACGACATACACTTCAGCAACATCTTTAAAGATTGAGCACCCAATGCCACAATAGTGAAGGCAAGGATAAATAGATGGGACTTCATCAAGTTAAAGAGCGTCTGTACAGCAAAAGAGACATTACAAAAAACAGCCCACTAGTTGGGAAACATTTTCTCACACAAAAGTAGTGGTAAAGGCCTGATCACAAAAATATACGGAGAACTGACGAAACTCAACAAAAATAAACAACCCCATCAAAAAATGGGCAGAAGAGCTAAAAAGACACTTCTCCAAAGAGGAAATGCAGATGGCCAACAAACATGAAAAAATGTTCAACATCACTCGTCATAAGGGAGATGCAAATTAAAACCACAATGAGATACCACCTCACACCAGTGAGAATGGCACATCTTCAAACAACTAGCAACAACAAATGTTGGCGAGGATGTGGAGAAAAAGGAACTCTCCTGCATTGCTGGTGGGAATGCAAACTAGTACAACCACTATGGAAAACTGTTTGGGGGTTCCTCAAACTGCTAAACATGGAGCTTCCCTACGACCCAGCAATCCCACTCCTAGGTATCTACCCAAAAGACACAAAAACACTGATTGAAAAAGACACCTGCACCCCCATGTTTATTGCTGCTTTATTTACAATTGGAAAAACATGGAAGCAGCCCAAATGCCCAAAGTAGATGACTAGATTAAAAAGATGTGGTACATATATACAATGGAATATTACTCAGCAACCAAAAAAGAGAATCACATGTCTTTCGCAGCAACTTGGATAGAGCTGGAAAAGATCATGCTTAGTGAGATAAGCCAGAAAGAGAAAGAAAAATACTGGATGGTTTCACTCATAGCGGGAGTATAATGGATCAGGCAAGAAAATAACAAGAATAATGAACAGCCATATACCAGAGACATTTTGTGGGTGTGCAGTGGGGAATGGGATCAAAAACGGGGGTGGGGGGATGGGGAGGGAAGTGCACGGGATTATGGTGATGGCACACGGGTGACTTGGTGATGGGAAACCTACAGGGATTACAATTGAGATGGGGAAAAAAATGTACAAAATGATGTAAAAATAAACTTATAACAAAAAAAAGATAAAAAAAAAACTACTCAGTAAACCTAATTATGCAATAAATGATTTAACTACTTATAATTAACCTATGTTTTCTCTATAGATGGCTATATGGTGTAGAAGAAACTATCAGTGACTAAGATTCAAAAGACTCACATCCTAGCACCTGCTCTGTAATCTTGTGATATCAGCCTGCAATTTTCTGGAGCTCAGTTTTATGATTATACTTCAGAAACTAACTTGATTCACAATTAGTACAAAAGTACACTACACAGGAGTCCTGCATTCACACTCCCAATAAGCAGACTCAAATCACCCTAATTTTTCAAGCAATTATAAACTGTATCATTATAATGGTAGACACTGAGTTGAATACAGATTAGGAATTTGGAGGTAACTATTTGAGAGAAGTTTAAAAAAAAAAAAAGTCTGAAAAACTACACATTTTTAAAGCTTGACAGATGTTTTCCAAGTTGCAGATCTGCATCCTTCAATCTCCACCCCTCCCTCTCATTCAAGCAAATTATGTACCAGGCACTTAGCATTATGTCAAACAATGTTTGCAGAATGACTATACATTACCTCTTTCAATTATGGAAACACTTCTGAGGAAAACTTATACAAGACAGGGAGACACATACCTTACATGACTGGGCCCTAAGCACTTAATAAATAGTAGCCTATGGAGCCTAACTATAGTCCTAGTGATTAAACAATTTTTCATGTATGATACAAATTCAAAGCACATACAGTTTTTTTTTTTGCAAGCAAAATAGCCAATTAATTACTAATGGTGATGAATAACAAAAGCAAGAACAAAGTCTAGTAAAATTAAGAAGATAGGTTCATAATGGACAAACTTTAATATAAATACCTCACATAAAACCAAAGAGAAAAAGCGCTCTACTCCAAAGTACTCGACAGGCATTTTGCCATAGTAGAAAACTATAATCAAATTGAAAACAACTTTTAAAAACCATGGGATTTTAAGTAAAATTAGGGTATAGCAAAAGAATAATATGGAGTCATTAAAGACAGTGATGTAAATGGAAAAAAATTAGTTGCTATCTTAATTGGTTGTCATCTTAATTGATATTCATAAATACCATCAGTCTCTTAACAATTCCCTTAGTTTAGTTTTAATGAAAACTATCCAAGATAGTTTTATCTCAGTGGGAGAGACAGTGTTTGTAACACAGTTTTATTAAAATCCTTTCTGATAAATAAAATATATTGAAGTATTACTATCCATTAGCTAAGTAGATGTTTGTTCAATCCTGATTCCCAAGTCATACAAGAGAAGGAGACATACCAGCTTATGAATACAGACATACCAGTCTTCAACAAAATGCTAACAAATTGAATCCAGCACCAAATAAAAAGAACATACATAATGGTCGAATGGTATTTATCCCAGAAAACAAATGTTAGTTTAATCAGTATGTTCTAATAGAATTAAGGACAAAACCACAATGATAGCAGACACAGAAAAGCATGTGACAAAACCCCTTTAATCAACTTAAAAAAAAAAAAAACTCTTCAACAAATGTTTGTTGAAAAATATTAAACAAACAAAAAAAGGGGCTGTCCAAAAAGCCTACAGAGTATCTATGAACACCCTTTTTCCCCAACACAGACACAGAGCTACATCATACTTAACAGCAAAACCCTAAGAGTATTTCTCCTAAGACAAGGATTACATACTCTTGCCACTTTTAGTCAACACTATTAAGGAAGTATGAGGCAGGGCAATTAGGCAAAAGGAAAAGAGTCCCCTAGATTGTAATGGAACCAAACTACCTCTATTTGCAGATAGCATGACCTTGTATGCAGAAAATCAAAGACTTCACAAAAAAGCTATCAGAAATAATAGACAAGTCCAGAAAGTTCACAGGATACGTGAACAATCTGAAAATGAACTGTGAGAATGAGTCCATTTTCTATAGCATAAAAAATATGGGAAGTCAAACAGAAGGAAAGTTTTAGAAACAGAAAACTAAAAGAAGTTAAAGATAACAAATAAATGGAAAGGCATCCCAAAATTTGTAATTTAAGATTAAGATAGTAATACTAATTGATCCAAAGTGGAATCTCAACTAATTTTTGTTCCTTTTTGAACAAAAATTCACAAACCAACTTAGAATTCATCTGGAAATACAAAAGGATCCAGAATAGTAAAAGCAAACTTTAAGAAGAACAGAGTTGGCCCTCCCTGGTGGCGCAATGGACTAAACCGCAGCACTGCAAGAGCGCCTGGCTTCTTCAGGGTTAGTTCTATCCCCAGCCAGGAGGTGGTCCACAAGGCCCACGGCAGTACTCTCCTGGCTCCTCTGCTGCTCCCTCAGCAACATACTTAATCAATCTGCCTGTTCTGCTCCCCACTATGCCTCTGTGAATCCTCTAACAGCCCTTGCACCTCTGGCCTGCACCCTGTTCTGTATGCATAATAAATAAGTAAATCTTAAAAAAAAAGAACAACAGAATTGAGAACTCACACTTCTTTTCTTCTTTTTTTCACTGTTTCCTACAAAGCTATCCAATGAAGACTGTATGGCACCTGCATAGACAGTTCTGTGGAATAAAATTAAGGCTGCAGAAGTAAACCTTTACATTTATGGTGAATTGATTTTAAGAAGGGTGCCAAGACAATGCAATGAGGGTGAAAGAATAGTTTTTTAACACATGGTGCTGGGACAACTGAGTCCGACAGCAAGAATGAAACTGTAACTACATCTCACATGACAAGAAAACATTTAACTCAAAATGGAGCAAAGGCCTAAAAAGCTTAACTAAGAAAAAAAGACATAAATCTTCATCATTTATTAGGGTGACACCAAACACAGGCACCCCAAAAAAAAAAAAAGAAAAGAAAAGAAAAAGACATAGAGACCTCATTAAAAATAGAAACTTTTGTGCTTCAATGAACACAAATAAGTGGGGGAAGAAAACCAGAGAATGGGAGAAAAGATTTACAAAATAAATGCCTCATGAAGGATATGTATTCCAGAAATATTAATAACCTGGTAAAGCACTTAAGTAGACATTTATCTTAACATTTGTAGGCAAATGGCCAACAAACAAAGAGAAGACAGATGCTCAGCAACAGTCATTAGATACCACACTTCAGACCCAAGACAGGTAAATCAGCAAGATGAACTATAAAAAGTAATGGTAAGAAGTGATAAAGACCAGAACCCTCTTACACTGCTAGTGGGACGGTAAGATTCAGCCACCTGTGAACAATATGGCAAGTCCTCAGAAAGTTTAAAAATAGTTTATCCATATAGCAACCCAGCAATTCCACACCTAGGAATTTCTATCCAGAAGACTACAAAAACTTGCCCACAAAAAAACCTTATTTGTTAATGTTCACAGCATTATTGTTCAGAAAACCCAAAAGAGAAAACAAGCCAATTATTTGTCAATTGACATCTGGATACACAAAATATATTAATACAAAGGAATATTCTTGGACAATGAAAGGGAATGAAGTACTGAAACATGCTACAATGTGGAAGAACCTCAAAACATTATGCTAAGTAAAAGAAGACAGAAACTAAAGGTCACATGTGTATGATTCTGTTTATGAGAAATACCTGGAAAAAGCAGTTTCACAGAGACAAAAGAAAGCAGGTGAATGGCTGGGGTTGTGTGCAGACAGGGAGTGACTGCCAATGCGGATTTTTTTGAGGGGTGATGAAAAATCCTATAATTAGACTAAAAAATCACAAATTGTATTATTTTAAAAAGAAATAAAAGGAACCAAAAAATTACCCGTTTTAACAAATTTCTTAGTGGGTTGTCGGTTCCATTAGAGAGTACATTATTTTATAATCCACTTTTATCTGCAGAGCTGAGCAAAGTCTGAACCAAATAAACTTTCAATAAATATAACTGACTTAAGAATATATATATACACATATATACTTTACCATACCTTTAAGGCATGTATTGTTTCTAATTTATATTTGAAACATCAAAAAATGTTTATATGCTTAAACAGAACCTCCTTGGTGGCACAGTAGGTTAAAGCACAGCATCAAGAAGCTAAAGCCACTTCAGCATGAGTTCAATCCCCGCCTGCCCCGGAGATGATCCACATGGCGGCAGACCTTTCCTGACCCGCTCGCTGCTCCCCTTAGCATTGTACTGCGATCCCTGCTATGTCTCTGGTGAATCCTCTCATCACCCCTGCACCTCTGGCCTGTACCCCAGTTCCCTATGCATAAATAAATCAATCTTTAAAAAAAATGTATATGCTTAAAATTAACATTTTAACTACCTTCAGGTGTCGACAATTATGAAGTAAATAGCAATACTTTCACAGTTAACTTTAAAAACAGAAAATAATACTTTACAGACACATCTTCCATAACTAGACCGTGAAGGGCTGATGAATCTTTATACTCTCATTATCCTGTTTTAGTTAGTATTTTCTGCATTATCCATATATTGTTATTCTTAAGAATAGAAACATTTTATAGACCTCATTTTAAATCATAATAAATGGGATCTCTAAAGAAGAATCAGAAGATCACCAGAATGCTAACTTTGGATTTCTAACTAACTTCATTAGTTCTTTGAGAGTGAAGAGTTTATTAGACCCACAAATCATATACAGTGTTTTAAAGTAATGCTACCTCAATTACAAATGATCCAATTTTTTAAAAGCAGAATTCTTGAAAATCCAAAATTTAAACAAAAGGATTGCACAAGGAAAGTAACTTTTCACAGTTCCTTAAGTCTCCTTCTGTACTACGGAATGAAGCAATAATTATTCTAAGATAACCTACACTGGCCTCAACTTTACTCTTATACAAACTGTTCATGATGTGAGATTAATTTAATGGTAACTCTGCTCTTACAGCTGGTGAGGAATGCTTGTGGATTACTAAATAATGCTTATCAATTTTTAAAAAATCCTTGCCCTGTCATTTAGAAAACAGTGACTGATTCTGCCATCTGGCCCATTTTTATTCTCCCTCCCCACTTTTTTGTAAACGTTAGGAAAAACCTTCATTCTGATTGCTTTGTTCAGTGCTTGGAACAGTAACATATTTATCAAACGAATTTTTTAATTTAAGATCATTGTGTGCTTCCTTTTAAAAAAATTTCTGGTCCAATGCAGAGTAAGAAGAGTTACCTACACTTGATGGTAACTTGACTGTCATCTGCCATAAACTGTCACAGCTAAAAATAGTACCAACACACATGCCTTCTCCAGGAGTCAGTCAATTTCATCTCACATCAACTCAAAAAATTCTTACTGAAGCTCTTCCTTGACTACTCTTAAGTCAGGTTTCAATTTTTAAATCTTTTGTCTAGGAAAAAAGCTGAACTAAGCTGGCACTAAAAATACTGGGGTGCCAGGGAAATGACCAGATTTAAGTAGCTTTATGTAAAGCAAATACTAGGTTTTCTTTAATGAAGTCAGAGCAAGAATGAGCAAGGTAATTAAATAGAAAATGAATCAACACATAAAAATCAGAATCTTAAAATTCTGGTCATTCACACTGATAATCTTTGTATTAATAATTATGTATTTATTAGTAATCATAATCCTTAAATTATTCCCAACTGTGAGGAAGTGAATTCAGTTAATCATTGAGAACCATATAGTAACCTTTTACCTATACATAGTAAGCATTCATTTGGTTGGTAAATGATAGTCCAGAAGAAGATCTGTGTAGGGCAGAAGTTTAACTCTTTCAGAGAAAGCAGTGAAAGAAACCTGAGTTCAATTTCTTCTTCCAATTTGCCATGCATATGAACCTGACTGATCACTTGACCTAGTTTCCTTAAGTCTAACATTAGAAAAATGATACCTACCTAAAATAAGGTAGTTGAGGTTAAAGATTCCACATATGGAAATACCTGGTGAACTAAACATACCGAATACCTCAAGGGATAAAATAAAGTCAAGCAGAGCAACCAATACTAAATGCATTGTGTAGAATTAAACAGAGGTGAATTGAACTTCCTATCAGTGAATTAATTTCAAGTTGATGGACAGCCTAGTATTGTTACAAAATATCTCAACGAAATACTTGCAAAAGCAGCATCTCTTCTTTTCCTCCTCTTCTAGAGTTTTAAAAGATACAAACACAATTTCAGGTTCTTGCCTCTTTTATCATTAAATCTTCCCTGCTTACTTCTGACATTCCATTGTTCTGGCCAATTTCACCACCATACACCTAAAAAGCAAATTCTGCATAGAGCTAGCATAAAACCTGTATTTGTCTTTTATATATTCAATACTTAGTATTTCCTGATTCTGAATAAGGCACTGTATTAAATATTTTGTATACATTAACACAAGTCACAACACTATTTATTGCTAGGCATTTTATAGATGAGGCAACTAGAAGCTTAGGAGGAGGATAAAATTACACATTTACAGATTGAAATTCTTTGTGAGGATGAAGGTCAGTCATACTTTTTCCATAATACTACATTTGATATGTTAAAGGAACATATCACTATTCAGTTTTGCTTTTTAATCCTACTTGGAGATGTAATGTTTCAACCTTAATTTGAACAACTGGGAAGAGAGAAGCAATCTGTCAAGCAAAGCTAGCATCATGAACAAACATGTAGACCAATAAATGTCAGCATTATTCAGTAACTTAAGTTTTACTTTCAAAAGGAAGGGCAATTTAGATAACTTCTAGAAAACATGCAATTTAAGAAGAACATGAATTACTCCTAAGTATATATACTTATATATACATATTTATTTTTATTTATATATTACTCTTAACTATATATATATTTATGCCATGTATACCATTTCCAACATAGTATAAATCTATTATGTGTAATTAAGACAAACATACCAACCATAATGTGCAACTACCAATCTTTCTAATGCTGCAGGATTTGATAAAGCCAATGTTGCGAATGATTAACAATCCAATATAGGCGCTACACAACTGAGTATCTGACCTTGAGATTAAGAACCAACAAGAAAGTCAATCAAACTTTGAACTTTCCTATAAATGCTAGTATATAGGTTCCACTGTGGAATTCAACCAGAAAGTGGTAAGATCCCATTCTGTACTACCAAACAATTGTGGTAAAAATTACACACCTCACACACCTCAGAAGTCCAAAACCATGATTAATGAATCTGTTCATGATAAGAACTTACATACAAACTGTGAATACAATCTAAATTTTGTTAAGAATTGAAGTTACTTTCATAGCATTATTTGCTATGACAAGTTTACTTTCAACAGTCTTTCTTCCCATACTAAGCATCCTCATGTTGAGAAAATGTCTCAACATGTTCTAGGGAAGTATAAACTACCTATGGTTGTAGGCTGCTGCCTCTTAAAGACAATCCAGATCTCTCTGATACAGAACAACACACCAGCACAGGCTTCATTTACAAATTCACTAAATTTACCAATTTGCTTAATATCATTTTCAACTACTTTTATTTGCACCTTCTATTTCCAGCTTTATTATTAGAGAAAAAATACACAGAAGATTAATTCTAATTTTCAATTTCTCTTAACCATAATTTCTATTCACTAGGAAACTCATGTAACTAGTTTCATTTTCTTTAAGGTAAACTTAAATTCCCTAAGCATATTATATACATATTCCATGCCAACGAATCTTCATTTCTACACAACCTTTAACACCTGTGAAGGTCATTATTAAAATAGGGCCCTCCCTAATGGCTCAATGGGTTGAAGCGCAGCACTGTGAAGCTATCCACGATCACTACAGCAGAGTTACATCCCAGGCCAGGGAGGTGAGCCACATAGGCAGCAGACCTCTTCTGACCTTCCCCTTACTCCCCTCAGTGGTGTAGTCTAATCAGTTCACCTGTTCAGCTCCCTACTCTCTCTGATGAACCCTCTCACCCCCTGCAACTCTGGCCTGAACCCCAGTTCTTGTGTGCATAAATAAATCTTTTTTAAAAATGTAATTATTAAAATAGGGACACTTCCATGAAAGCCTATTACTTCTGATACATTTATGTGGCTATTTATTTTCAATTACTAGAATTGGTCAAACGTATAGTATTATATTGCATATTAAAGTACATACTGGTTTGATGTAAAGTTTGTTTTTCTTTTTTTAAAGGCAGAGAGAGTTGGGGGCAAGAGACAGTGTGGGGAGCAGAACAGGCAGACTGAGTGAAATACACTGCTGAGGGGAGAACAGAGCAAGAGAGGAAAGGTCTGGTGTGCCATGTGGGTCACCTCCCTGGCCCGGGATCAAAATTGTGCTGCAGTGGTTCGAGAAAGCTTCGTAATGCTGCCACTTAACTCCCTGCTAGGGAGGCACCCCTGAAAGTAGAAACCCTTAAATCTAATACAATACCAAACTCAACAGTAAGCTTCATAATTGTATCTGTAAGTGGCTTTGAACTCCTTAAGAAAATGTTATATAGTATATAAAACAGTAGAGGGCCCTCCCGGTGGCTCAACGGGTTAGGATGCAGCACTGCAAGTGCCCTGCAGCCACTTCAGTGAGTTAGATTCCTGCCTAGAGGTGATCCACATGGCCAGAAGACCTCTCCTGTCTCCCCTACTGCTCCCCCCAGCAGTGTACTTCATCGATCTGCCTGTTCTGCTCCCCACTCTGTCTCTGGTGAATCCTCTCAACACTCCTCCACCTCTGGCCTGTACCCCAGCTCTGTATGCATAAATAAAAATCTTTTAAAAAATATATAAAATATTAGATATGCAATAGCCACTATCCATGATAAAGAAGAGAAACAGATAAGCTTACAGAATATTGCTCCAAAGATCCATTAGCTGAAATGCTAGCAAGACATAAGACCAAGTAAATAAAGGGGGGACCTCAAGAATACCAAGAGAATAAGGACAATTCTATTCGCTGCTTAAATATTTTTCCTACATTCAAGGATATAATCCAATCCCTAGCAACAAAGTCAAATTATACTCCTATGTTCCCAGTAGGCTTAGCCTCCTGACAATGCTGACCAGCCACACCTGCCCCACTTTCATAGCTGGTGTGAAAACTACTATATCTTTCACTACGTGGTCAGGGCCACAAAGATATAATCACAACATGTTTATTGATTACCACACTGAGACTACAAAGAGTATCAAATCATGTTCCTTTTAGCATCTACATTTTTCAATCTTTGGCTGTCCAAGTAAAAACACAGATTGTAGGGCCCTCCCTGGTGGCGCAGCGGGTTAAAGCGCAGCACTGAGAATCTGAAGCCACTTCCGCATGAGTTCGATTCCCGCCTGCCCCGGAGGAGACCACATGGCGAGCCAGACCTCTCCTGGCCCGCCCGCTGCTTCCCTCAGCAGTGTACTTCGTCAATCTGCCTGTTCTGCTCCCCACTCTGTCTCTGGTGAAGCCTCTCACCGCCCCTGAGCCTCTGGCCTGTACCCCAGTTCTGTATGAATAAATAAATAAATCTTAAAAAAAAAAAAAAAAAACACAGATTGTAAAATGTAACAAAGACCTCAAGCCATGGCTATGTGATATTGAACAAATAATTTCTCTTTAGTGTCCTTAATTTCCTTACCCATAAAATTAGATGGCTGGAATAAAGGACCAGTAAAATGCCTTGTCTGCAGGTTACAAACTAAAAGTTTCTTTCATTGCTTAATTGCTCCTTTAAGAAAGGATAATAAGGTAGGGAATTTCTTAACTTCTCCAAGCAGAAAAGGATATTTAATAATTTCCTAGAATGATATGTAAGATTCAAGGGCAAGAGTAAACTGACTGAACAGCTGAGCTCTTAAGCCTCACTTTATAGAAAAACTTCAGAGACAATGAAGAAATCCAGGGCTTCTGGCTTCCAGTAAGGCATGGATGAGGCACATCAAGAGAGAATTTATCTGTAATGTGTAAATAGAAGACATAAGTGAAAACAAAGATAGGAATTCTGAGAACACTGAATCCCCTCCATTTGAGAGGACTAGCGAACACTTCAGGAATACTGCACTTTTGACAAGCAGTTCTTTGGAAAAATGAAATAGGAAGAAGGGGTCCACTAAGCAGAAAAATGCAAGCAAGTATAAAGAACAGATATATTTAAAACACATGTCTCTCTAAAGTGGCTGGAGACAAAAAAATACTGGAAGATGGAACTGAAAAGGTTGGGATTAGGCCTCTTCAAAGTCCAGGATGGACTGTGTGAACTTCATTTGCTTAATTTGCAAAATACAGAAAAATTCTTCAAGTACTATGATTAGAGCCACATTTTAGGAAGATTAATTTGTCTGTGACACAGAATTTAGTGGGAAAACAAGTCAGGAGTCTTAATGAGGAAATAAAAAAATGCCATGAAGATTACTTCCACCATTGTTCCCACTACTTACTCAGACAAGGCTTTAAACCATATATAGGAGAACATAGGTCCCAATTTACTCCTTTTTAAATATAAATCAGATTCTCAGCAATTAATTTAACACTGACAAAAACATCTTAAATTTTAGAAAGAGTTAAAACCATCGGAAACCCCTATGTACTATGTAAGCATGGCCAAGACACCAGGATAGGCACTTCTCGAAATTATTCAAAATAATTATCTGTATATTCTCTATGAAAAGCAGTTTGCAACATGAACCAAAGCCTAAATAGTGCAACTTATTAAGCCGCATGGATAGTAATAAAAAAAAAATACATCAAATTATATACTGTTTAGCAGTGTTTATATATCTACAAATTTTAAGAACAATTGAATATTCAACTGTTTAACTGAATTATTTAACTAGTATAATATTAGAACACTACAGTCATTAAAAGATAAAGTATATTAAAAACACAAAGGTATTTTCCTATTAGCTGGAGTGAAATGATAGCAGATGATGATTCCAGAAAAAAAGGTTCCATGACTCCCAATACCTACATACACACACATCATTTTAAAAATACAACAAAAATCATTAAATTCTTCTGCTACTTTCTAGGTTTTCTATATCTTACATATTATGTATGTGTTACTAAATCAAGATATAGAAGAAATGCCTATGAAGTGCCTATACACTGAGTGTAAATTTAGAACTGAAAGCAGGTCCCTTCCTCTAATAAGTAGATCTCAACAGTTGGCCAAAGTCAAAGTTCCCTTCTCAGGCACAACACCCCTCCACCCCCCCCACCCCGCCACATTTCCAGGGTAGAAATAAAGTACTTTCAGCAGCAACATCCCCCTGGCTCTTCTCTCTCTAAATGCTAGTAATAAGTGTACACCTGAGCCCATATATTCAGATATTCAGTAACATTAAAACTATTAAAAAAAATTAAAAGTGGCTTATCAAAAGAAAGTGCAGAAGTCCCAGCCAGATTCCATGCAAGAAAGTATATTTCGTAAGACTGGCCCAAAGTCAGGTTGCTTTGAGGTTTAATCAAATTAAATTTTAAAGCTAGAAACATTCACGTCCCATCATCCTAGGAAAACTAAAGGGCACCCATTGCACATTAACCACCAAGTCCGACAAGCGCTATTTCTAAAAACCACAGAGTCCAAACCATTTCTCAATCTTCATTAATACCACCTTTCTCTGTAGTGTTTAACCACACATTCCTTTTTTGAAAATTCTTCTCCCTCACCTTATTAGCAGTGAAACAACACTATACTGTTCCCCCTTTTTCTTAACTATAACTTCCTGTTCTTTTCTGGTGTTGTTCATCTTTACAATGATGTACTACAATCATTGGGCTTTTCCTCCCTTAATTTTCATTTCTTTCGGTGCCAATTAAATTTCTTTATTTATCCATCATACTGTGCATTCAATTCCCAATTCTTTATCAGAGATCTTCAAGTTTGAGTTTCTAACACCAAACCTGGCATCAAATTCTTACATACTTCTCAGTCTCTATAGATAGTAAGGCATTGGCAATGTTTCACTGTAACTGACATTTCGTGCTGTCTTTGAGTTCCATCCTCACCTCCCACAAATCTAAGTCAAGTGTCAAGCACTCTTTCCCTGAGGTTTTCAAATCTGTCACTTCCTTTCCATTCACACATTGTCAAGCCAACTTCAAGCACTATTTGCTTTAAACATTTGGACAAATACAGTCATCTTAATTTCTGCCTCTTTAAGTTCTTCTCACCCCCAACCAGTCTTTCCAACTTGCTATCAATTTATCACTTTCAAAATTCCCAAAGACTCCTTATTCAGCCTATCTTTTCATAAAACCAGATAACTTCAAAACCAGAACCCAAGAAAAGAAGACTAGAAAGGTTAATTTTCTTACTCTGGCCAAAATCAAAATTTTAAATCTAGACTGACGTTTCCTCAATATACCCATTTAGAACAAGATGCTTAATATACAGATTGCCAGACCTTCCTGTGAATCTGAATGTTCAAGAAGCAAGAGAGGATTCTCAACTTCAAGAAGCTTGAGAAAACATGACCCATATCATGCAAAACTTTATATACTCTTTGGACACACTAATCTCCTGTAAATATTCTGTTCTGTAAACAAAACTCTATTCACTGTCTCAAATATTCCTTTACTATGGTTACATTCTCCTACCCTACCCTAACACACCCATCATTCCTATTTTAAGTTCTTCAAAATCTTTGGACTGTTTTTAATTATTTTTATACATAATTTTAATAATGGCACATGGATTTCATTTGTTGCAAGTATCCTGCTCAGAAAATCCAAAGTGAAGACTACATAAAAGAACACAAATTATTAATACTGGTCTTAGCCTGAGAAATAACTGTATTAAATAGTAGCTAAAAAGCAACATACTAAACACAAAAAATAGAAAACTTTTTAAAACACTGAGATCTGCCTGAGCTTTTCTAATGCTGTTATACGGCGGTATGTTCATCATTACTAGACAACTAGATGTGCTTAACTTTAAGGGGGAATATGCAGGAGTAGAAAAATTATAAAGCATAATATTTTATAAAAGTTTATCTAGAACCTAAATTAGATTCTTTCTTATATTGTCACACTATTCAAAAAATTAGCAAAAACTCATTAAATGGTAACTTCAGTTTTTCAATGATTTTCATTTAAGTTATCTATAATAAACTACATTAAAATTAGATGCTGGTAAATACTAAAATGCAATTTGACCAGTGAAGCCAAAAAATAGGTAACATTTTTAGTTGTGATGGATCCTTCTTACCAAATAAAAAAGCCAAAAACAAGCACTAAAAAATAATGGGCTATTCCATTTATATACAAAGTGAGGCTCCCCAGAGATATTTAACAATAAATTTGATTTTATATTTAGTGACTAAAAATAAATGATTTAATATGGATTATAATGGATTTTAATTTCTAGTCTCAAAATCTCACTCAAGAGTTCAGCAAATAAATAACTTAAAATGTTATTAAAGGTCTACAATTAAATTTATTGGTCACTTTAAGAGTTTCACAGTAGGCCCAAATGTGATTTTTCAACTATTTTTCAAGCCTGCATTTATTGTATCATTACTATCATTTTTGCTTATCAAAAACTAGTATATCGAGTTTCATTTTGTTAATGCAATGGTCAGAAAAATAAACAGATATCCTTCTCTTTATTAAATTTACGTGTAAAAAAACCATAAAGGTCAAAGCATAAAGTTGCAGTGTTCTCTATAAGGTATAGCTATAAAATCCTGCCAGTGTCTCAATATGCATTCAGTGTTAAGCCCACCTATTTCCCACATTCCTTTACTGAACACATTTTTAAGAGGATGATGTGAAGATTACTATAATTAGCTTCATATATTGTTTTTAGAAACCTATCACTAGTTCTGCTAACAAATCTGCTATACAAGGAAATAATATTTTTTTAAGTATAAAACTTGAATGTAGCCAGTAGAAAAAATAAATTACTGTGTGGAATGTCTACTTGTACTGCAAAGGTTTTTTAAAAAGATTACTTATTATAAATGGTCAGCTAGATAGTCTATTGTCTACTTTTCCTTTAATGGCTCATTTAACAGCTACCTGGTAAAATATTTTTACAATATTCATCAAAGCCAACATTTTGCCACTTACGGACTTACATTCTTACACAACGATCCACTGAGACTTGAAAGGATCTGAGATTTCAAGGGGGAGGAAGAGGGGATCAAGATCACTGATTGGTTATTGCAAGGACAAAGGTTAGTGACTTTAAGCATGCATTTAAAACTACATTTCAGCAATTTCAAGATACACACACAAAAAACTATAATTAAAAGGGGACTGGTAATAATATTTAATTAGATTTCAAAAGAAGAAAATGGGTTCATTACAAATGAAGTATCTTGCTAGCCACAAATCTCTGAATAAAATTTCAACTATACCAAGTCGCTTGAAAGCAAAACAAAACAAAAACACTTTAGTCACAGAAAATACTTCATTATGGAATCAAAAAACAAGTAGAGACTTACACACCAAAATAATCAACAAATGAAATGTTAGAATTATACTATTTACAATGTGCAAGACTAAACACAAGCTAAACAATGATAAAACTGCAAGAACTAAATCAATGTCAGGGGAAAAAAATAGATCACATCTTGGCATATACAACCAAGTGTAAATTAAACATATGAAATAGCTTTTCTAATCCTTTGCTCTTAGCCTTTCATACGCTTCATTTTTCATTCCAAAATGCATCTAAATTGCAAGGTTTATTCCCATAGATGTATACTGGTCACATAAAAAATCAAATAGAGTATTTAAAAGCAATTACCCTTGTCTTTCCAATTTTTCTTCTGACCGTCCATCTCTTGTCACGATCGACCCTCCAGATGCAATTATCAATTATGCATGCCAACAGAAAAGCTGTAACCACAAAAATCTACCCCAGACATGAAATATTCGTTTCCTTGAGCGAAGTCTGCAGTCTGCTGCACAACTGCAGCAGGACTGAAGTCACCTGACGTCTTCTGGGTGTGGAGAGTCTGACGCAGTGCAATCTGTAACTAGGCTACTAATACTCAGGCTCTCCGCCTTCCTTCTATCTGTTTATTGTTCTGTAGTCTTTTGCTTGCTGCACATACAAAATGGAGCTACTTTTGCAGGGGAAGGGGCAGACTACCAAAGGAAAGGAGAGAAAAGAGGGCTGCTTTTTCAGAAGAGCTAATCACTAAATATATTTGAAATGCACTTAAAATCATTCAAAACTGTAAGATCAATGTTTAACTAGTAAGATATAAAAATGAATAGCTTAAATTTCAATTCTGAAAATAAGAGTCTCTCCTTGATTTCTCCTGTTTATTAAGACTTAAAAAGCACTAAGCATTTTGTACTCTCTATAAGGATATGAGAGGATCACAAAATCAAATTATTATTTGTGGAATATATACTACTTGAACATAAAAGTTTTTGTGCAATTCAACAACCATATCTTTCTAATGTAAAATTCTGTGTTTTTTTTTTCCTTTTACGATTATGGGAAACTTTTAAAGACTTCAGATATATACTTACTCTTAATCATCACCTGTTCCAACTCAATCTTTCAATAAGTATCTATTAGACATGACTGGCTGCAGGTGCTAAGAATAGATTCTTAGCTTAAAGAGAAATATTCGTATGGCCTACTTCTATCATTTCCCTTGGGAAAATGACATAAGAGCAAAGTACAATTTTACTGGTTAATGAAACAAATCAGGGAGAAAATGTCTGAAATTGTGTTTAACTAAAAAGCTAGTGTTCATCCTAGTTCTGTATTTTTTAATATTCCATAACCAGTTTAACCGATGTTACCATCTGACTAAGCAGAAAAGCCAATAATCAAATCAGCTAAAATACTTTAACATGTATAATGACAGGATTGTAAGATATGTGATTTATGTAAAAATTACATGCTTTTTAAGCAATTATTACTACACTGAAATAAGTTTATTTTCTGGAACTTGATATAAAACTGTGCAAAGTCCTTAATATCAGAAGTGGCCTGAAGATTACTCATCTGTGCCCATTTTTCTAATTCCAAACATAAATAAACCAATGCAAATTTTAAAGAGTCAAGCATTCTCAATTCAATAGTTAATATTTAACTTTTAACTTTAAAAATTCACTGCATATTTTCGTAGTGTTTGATAATCAGCTGAATATGTCTGCTTCTCCGTGCAACAGCTTGGAATCTCGCACTAGTCACTTCATAGAAGTTTTTTCAAAGATATTTTTTAATGAAAAATCCCTTTAAATTGTAGGTCAATAAATACTGGTACATTAGGACTAAAGTACTAAGAAACAGCACCCACACTTCTCAGGTCACAGATTCTGCACTACAACAAAATATATGTACTTCTTTACAAAGACATTTACCATTTATACTCCTCACATACTCTGGTACTTGACTTGGTTTAGCAATTCAAAAAAATACACATTCATCTAAACATTAAATATACTTAACTGCTACCCTGGCAATTAAGAATATAAAACAGAAGCCCTGAAGTTCAACCTTACATAGCACTAGCACTACTTAATTTTTATGTTCTTTACAAAGTAAGATACTAACTTTACAGGGAAAACTAAGTTCTGTAAGTCAAATGACACTGTGTCCATTAAGACAACTAGTTGTTTTAAATTTAGTAAACTAAGCAAAAAAGGAACTTAAATTTGAAGCTTTAGTGAGACAAATATGTTAAAGATGTAAAGCCAAGTAGACTAGTTAATGTGATCAATGTTAATACATTAACTCTCAGGATAGTGCCTGGCAAAAAGGGCTACCTCTAAGTGTTAGCTGTGTACTACCATCAGGCTAAAAAACCATCTATTAGGCCATTTGATTCTAAGCAATTGCCCTGTACCTTTCTCACCACCAGTGCCCCACCCCCGCCCACATACAAATTGTGCTTTAAAGTTCTATCATTTCCCACCTGAGAAAATGTATATATGGATACTTTATGTCTCATTCCAATAGCCTCATTCCACATTAAATCCCACTTTCACAGGCAAACAGAGAACACAAAAGTTAACTTATTTTGTTTTTCTTTAAAGACTTAACATTTTGTTTTTAAAAATAAAATGAAGTTCTTTCTTTTCTGGCACAGTGCATCTGTAACTAGGCTACTAGTATTCTTTTCCAATAGAGTAAATACATCAAACCGAGTAGATTCTTCCCTCTAAGCTGGTAACTAAAATAATTATTTCCACTTTCTGGCAAGAGATATATCTACATAGTAAAGTGTTTTTTGATTATTTCAGACAGGAACCTACTTCCCTTTTTAAAAACAAAGGCTTCCAAAGGTGGGGCCACAGAACATTCCTGTATTTGCAGTGCAATGAAAGCTTTGTCTGTATTATAAGTCCTATTGCATATTGTGGTAGAGGTGGTGGTGGGGTTTGGGAGTGGTGGAATTAGGGATGAGAGTAGACAGAGTGATATTCCTTTACATGAACTCAAAATGGCAACTTCCTCCTCAATATCCAAATCCGCATGACTTCTCCCATGTTTTTTTAAACACCTATGAAGGACCCTCCTCAAGCATATCCCTAATTTCAAAGGAAACCATGCCCTGAAATGACTCATATTGCATGTTTCTCTTCCCATATCTCAAAAAGTGATTTTCTCAGTATACTTACCTCATTAGCAAAACTGTAAATGTAACTCAATTACTACTTAATAAAAAGCCTTTCTCCATAACCCTCTCATGAATTCTTTCTTCCTGCCCTCATTGCAGGATTTCAGACAGCAGAAGCCTGTTATTTGAAATAGGCAGTAATATGTAAGCTGTAAGTGCACCCCAGCCAGCTCTCTTAAGATCATTTCTCGTTTTCCATCTCTTTCCTTCCTCTACTTCTGAATCACAGAACTCTGAATTTTCTTATTTTCAAATTTAGAGACCTAATTAGCTTTATCAAACAATTCATGAATCAAGCACCAGAACATAAAGGTGACACCAAACTCACATTTCTGTTTTGTCTTGTTTACATGGTTAGAGGTCAAGGGAAATGAGGTAGAACACATAAGGTGGTCATTTGGATTGAAAGTGCTTAACTCTAAACTGTGTATGTTAATAACTAAAATAATTATTTCCACTTTCTGGCAGGATTCTCCCTTGTTAACAAAAATATAAACTACCACATAGTTTAAGCATATTCAAAAATTTAATAATTATGAGTTCTTATGAAACTAAAGTCTCGTTACTGAAGGTATTAAATAATGCTGTCTACTGCCATGTGCTGTAATATAATGCCCTCTATGGACTAAATTAAAGCACTTCAACATTACCAAATTGAATCTTAAGGCATGGAGAAAGACTAAGTCTAGAAAACAAATGATAATATAAAATACCAAGGAAACAATGACATTTTAATTATAGATATTTCACATAGCTACTAAAACTGAACACTAGAATCCATAGACATATAAAATGTGATACTGTTCAATGAGAACTAAATGTCAGCTTGTTTTACCCCAAAATAAATGTGCAGATATTCCCAAAAATCCAAAGCATTTTGAAATTTGAAATTGTAAACTTAAATTTGAAGCTCTAATGAGACAAATATGTTAAAGATATAAAGCCTAGGCTTTGAACAGACCTTCATAACTTATTAATTTTTACTGAAGTACACAGGGAAATCAGTCATTTGTAAAGTTTAAAATAGCATGATTCAAGTTTTAATTCAGTACAATGTGTCAAAATTCAAAATCAGTTTATAGTCTATCTTAAAAATATTATGGGAAAAATTGATGTTAAAAAATTTATAGGCCCTACCTGGTGGCACAGGGGGTTAAAGCACAGCACTAAGAAGCTTAAGCCACTTTCCCATGAGTTTGATTCCAGACTGCCCAAGAGGAGATCCACATGGGGCGAGGCAGACCTCTCCTGACCTGCCCACTGCTCCCCTCAGCAGTGTACTTCGTGGATCTGCCTGTTCTGCTCCCCTCTGTCTCTGGTGAATACTCTCACCCTCCATATCTCTGGCCTGTACCCCAGTTCTATATGCATAAATAAATCTTTAAAAACAAATTTATAGCTTACATTTCTCTGTCCAACTCTGTATTTATTCCATATGGTAATTACAGAGGTTCCACAGACTTTGTTTTCTAGAAAACACTAGATGGCACCAAATTCCATAGTACAATTGACTGTACAATCCAAAAACTGTTCTTAATTTTTTACTCTTCTCTACAATTGCAACTTGGTAATAACCAACTAGATCCAGTTTGATGGGTATAGGAAAAAGGCATATGATGTAAAATTATCTTTAACCAGAATCAAATTTAAAACAATCAGAAGTAAATGTAAAAATGAAATTGCAGATAAACAAAAATGTAATTTTCCTCTGGTAATATACCATAAAATACCCACTAAAATGTAAAAGAAAAAAAATAAGTGGGAAAACTAATACTACAAGAATTTACATTCTTTACATATAAAGAACTCATAAGAGACAAAATCATTTTAAAAATGGGCAAAGGGTATGTATGAACAGGTAATTCACAACAGAAATACAAGTAAGATAAATTTATTTGTTCAGCTAATGTAATGAAATATTACAAGTGGAAGGTTTGTAAGATGTCTAAGATGAAGTCCTTTCAACCACATTGTATTTAGCAGTATCTTATCTTTTATGGTACATAGTTCATATTTATTTTCAACTGTATTAGTCCATAGTAAATACAACTAAATTCTCACTGATTTTACAATGTCACATTTAAATGATTATCATTAATTCCTTTATTAACAGTCAGAATTCAGCTATACTTTACTAAGTCTTCTAGCTAAAGACATTTCTCTCCATTTGTTAGATTAAATATTTTTACAAATGTCTTACTTAAGGTTCCCAATCATAACCAAAGTCCAACTAATTTAAAAAGTATCCCAAATATGGTTATCAAAAATACATTTTAACCAAAATACTAAGCCTTACTATCTACAAGACTTTAGTGGAAAAGCTGAAAAGCTATCTAGCAAAATTTTTTAACATAAGAAAAATGTATTAAGTCATAAAATCAAAACAAAGCTCTTACTGATGAGTACATAGTAAGTAGTAATATATACAAATCTGCAAAGGATTATTTTTATTCTTAACCTAGATAAATGAGGTTCTCTTAGGTGAGTTCTTTATTATGATACTACTATTAGATATTAAACAATTTAAGTATAATGAATAAATAATCAACATATGGTAGGTTTATATTTTATTCACCAACAGTCCCAACAGGTCAGCACAACCTCTACTCTAATTCATAAACTGAAAATATTCTATGTGTTAGTGGCAGAACAAGCAAGCAAAAAAAAAAAAAAAAAAAACCCACATTAAAGCAATCAGTATCATAAAGTTATCAAGTCAGTCATTTGGATGAAAGACATTTGCATCTTTCCTTATTAGTGGCCTACCAATAATATTGATGATAATAGTTGACCACACTAGGGTTAGTCAGCACATGAAAGCACCTCATTCTATTATCCTTACATTTGGAAGATTATATGACAAAAAAAATTGCAATTTTCTAAACTTTTAAAAATGTTTTGGCATTGGCTAATGTCCTCAACACAAGAGCTATATAAGTATGGTAGCAACAACTTGGTTGTCAAATGAATTTAGGGTAATAATTGCTCAATCCAAAATAAGGCAACAACTAAGACGAGAAAAAAACCTAAATTGGAATCCAAGTTCTTCACATGCTGGGAAAAAATCTCCCTTGTAGAAGACAATATAAGAAAGAACACTATCTGGAATAAGTATAAATTCAAAGGTATTATGCTTATTACATAATTTGTTCTATAACCTTTAAGAAAATCAATGAACAGTCCTTGGTTTAGGTTTGTCACCTATAAAACAGATTCTTCTAGGCCTCCCTGGTCATACAGGAGGTTAAGTCTCAGTGCTATCAAGCTCTCACCAGCCACTGCAAAGTAAGCTGGATCCCCAGCCAGGGATGTGACCCATATAGGGCAGTATACCTCTCCTGTCTTGCTCACTGCTCCCTCCAACAGTGTATTTGAATAGATCCTACTGTGCTGTTCCCCACTCTGTCTCTGCTAAATCTTCTCATTCCTCAACACCTCTGGTCTACCCCCAGTTCTTGTAGCATAAATAAATAAATCTTTAAGGAAAAAAAAAAGTTTCTTAAGGCTGTAGAGGAGACTAATTGATGTCACTATGTGAAAAAATTTTTCTCCAAATTTCAAAATTCTCAATTTAAAAGCCTCCTAATATAAAATAGGAAAAATTAAAACTCAAACACATTAACCTAACTTTCAAATAAATATTACACCACACTGAAGGTGGGGAAAATAAAAAAAATAGTAAGTGAAAGAAGAAATGATTTTTTTAGGAATGGATTAGAACTGAAGTTATCTGTGTGAACTCATAATTTCTAAAATAAGTACGTTTATGTGTTTATTTTTTTCCTAGTTCTGCCCACTGAAAAGAGCTAAAATGGAATGACCCTACAAGAGCCAGGAGTGTAATTACCATTCATCTCTTGACCTCTAACACACTACAGATTAAAAGCAATCAAGTACCCCCAGAGAAATGACTGGCTGCAGTTCTGGAGCACAGTAGGCATGAGATGAATCTTTTAACATTTTATTGTTAGAAAGAAGAAATGCTTTCCTTTCTACCACCCTCCCTGCCATTCCCCATCCCCCAAAAATATAGCTGCTGATAGGGGCCCACCAAACCTGGAAAGTTTACATTCAGCAGAGTTCATGGATAGCAGGTACCTCCAAGTAGAGTATAAGACAGTCTTTGTACATTTTTTTCCCTGTAGTTTATTTAGTCATGAATCATAAATCACTGAGGAGGAAATAGATGTTCATGGATCCATTCTGATAATAAATAATACATTCATAGAAAAGGGCTCTGGCCAACAGTAAAATGACAAAGTCTTGTTTATAAATATGGAGGGAATGTTGGAACTGAAAAACCATCAAACTGCAACCTTACTGATAAAAATCGAATCAAGGGAGTACCAATGCATACTAAATTTGGGGGTGAGATAAGGTTTGAGCAGATATTTTGGATGGTTAAGTATCTATTTTTCAATGAGCAAATCAAGGACGAACATTGACCACATACTCAAAATTAAATTGCTCAATGAGGGATTGATGGATAGCAAATACTCCAATATGATACCATGAAAGAAACACAATATCATCATCATTTTTCCCATAAATTCATAATCTCATTCTGATCACTAAGAAACATCAAACAAATCCAAAATGTGGAAGGGGACTATACTCTTCAAAAATACTAATGTCACAGCAGTAAAGAATGGAAGTGATCCATACTGGAAAGCCATCAAAGCGACATTAATTAAATGCAAAACTTGATTCTAGACTAGATCTGGTAGTAGAGAAAGCTCTAAAGTCCTTATTAGGCAAAACAAAACTGGACTATGAATGATAGACTTAAAAAAATTATATGAATGTAAATTTCTGGACTTAACAGCTGTCCTGAGGTTATGTAAAAGAGTTCTCTTTCTCTGAAGTATTTAAATATGTGTATCAGAAATATATAAATATTAAATATGTGTATCAGAAATATATAAATCAGAATCCCAATGATTCAGAAAAAACAAGATTGACAATGTATCCAGGTAATTATCTACAGAAAGAGATCATTAATGATAAAGCAAATAGGGTAAATATTAATAGAAAAAATTAGATAAATACCAATTAAGTTTGAAGTTATTTCCATTCAAGTCAAATTTTTAAAAGCAATGAGTTTTAAACAACTATCCTAAATGACTGCATTTAGCAACTAAGGAGTCAAATTTTCCTTTAGCGTAAGTTGATTCCTGTTAAACTATGAATAATCGTAAATGTTCCTGTTTACTTAAATGTTACATGTAATCAGTTCACAAGTCTATGTCCTTGCTGCAGGTGAGTAGGTTTCTACACACTATCCATAATACTCACGTATACTCATCTGCCCCAAATATGCCCCTAAACAGGATCTGGAATTTACATAAACAAGCAGGTCGATGTGTTTTAACTCATATTTGTGATTTAAAATTTTCATAGAATCCTTTTCATTGAAGCCATTACAAACATTTCTAGGTTGAGCTAGCCACTCTTCACTTTTAGTATGTATTAGTATTTTCCACTTGCAATAATTATATATTTATATACCTATACTGTCATTCCTGTGCCAAACTGAGACTTCCACATCTGAGAAAAACATTTCAACTGTTTTGTGTAGCACTGTCTGTCTTTCTATACCTTCCGGAAGTTTCACTATCTAGGTCTTTTTGTAGTAGACAAAATTATACAACTATTAGAGTATGTTCCTTTGAAACCTTTGATGTTTCATTTTTTAATAAGTAGAAAGTGAACAAGGAAAGGACCAATAGTAATATTTTAAGCAAAAATGGAAGCCATGAGGATACCAAAGAATAAATCTTTAGCCACAGAATTTTTAAAAACTTAAAGAATGTAAACTATTTTGCCAAAGAAAACAAATTCTCAACATCCCTCTAGTCATCAGGGAAAAACATGACCTTTTTTTTTTTTTTTTAAGGTTTTCAGTACCTATTCTCTAAAGAAAAAGTTCGAATACTGTATACACGTCCTTCTCCAACCACCTTTATTCAGCCTTCAACGGTCTCATTTCTTTACTTAAATTGAAAGGCATCTTAAGTACAGGTCAAGATCCCTAGGTTATACAAATCAATCTAAGGACAGACAGCTGACGCCTAAAATACCTGAGTGCCCTCATGTACTAGCATCTACTAGAAGATCATCAGTGATAAGTTTTACGAGGGAGTGTTGGGGCAAATACAGTGAGACTTTAGAGACTGTTAAAACACATAACTGCTTTTCCTTGGTCTTTACCCACACTATCATAATGCTACACTGGGCTTCTCTCATTTTCTCTCTCCTAAACCATTTTACTCTACTGTTGTGTCCCCGTTTCACGTGAACTATCTCCCCTAACCTTCAATTTCTTCACTGAAAATTCCTACCAAATCTAACTCCATACTGCCTTCCTTCCCTGTAAAATTCTCTAAATAGAGGAAACATACTCTCCAACACCTCAACCCAGAATATCATTTCAGAGGCCTGCGGCAGTAGTCTGTCATGCTGCTATTCCTTTCTCCGTCTTTCCTTATTACTCCCATCTACCATTCTGCCTCACTAGCCTTTGCCAAAGACTCTTGTTCCTAGCTCCTAATCTTCCTTTTCACTCAAGTCCTGCCATCATCCTGGGTGACTTTAATGTCATATGAAAGAGCAATCAAACATCTTGACTTCATGGTTTCCTTGACTTCACCTGCAGCAACTTTACCTACTCAACTTTAGGCCTTGTCCCATGATCATTATGGAATTTCATATTCAACATCTAACACACAGGCACGGACACAATCCTACTTAGACTACAGCATCCTATCATTCTGGTGTTCTTATTTTTATTCTTATTACTCTTAGTTCTTAGCTCTAATTTGGATACCAAGCTGACCTTCTATTCTCTTATCAACTCCATTTCTCTCTTCTTTACAATCTTCAACTTTGATATCACAGCCCATTATTTCAATCTACTCTCTTACTATTACCCCCACCTCTTTGATTATTTAGCACTGGGTCCATCTTTGAACACACAACCTTGAATTTGCCTTCTCTGAAACTATACCCAGACTTTGGGCTCACCCTATCACCATATATACCATCCCTTTGATTTTGACTGTCTGCTAATTAGAAAACATTTCAGGTCTCTTTCACCCAAGCATGTTCCAGTGACTCTCAGCAAATAATCTAACACCCTGCTTTAAAAAACAAACATATCCAACAATTTGAACCGGAAGCCAAAAAACCCTAGCAACACCCATATTTTATTCTTTCACTACAAAGTCCTTCAAATTCTTCCTTCCTAAGTGAAATCCTCTACTTGAGGAGTCGTATCTCCTCTTGACTCTGAGACATTTTTAATTAAGAAAAAGTCCTTCTGCAACCCCACAATCTCTCTTGTACTTGCAAACACTTCTCCACATTCTCAAACCACTTAGAAATTGTCAACATTTATTATCCATTTGCTCACGTCCCATTCACGCAACCCTAGCACTGCCCAAACTCACTACTTGCCACTATCAAGCCAATACCTTCCCTCACTTTTTTCACAAATTCACAATTTTTATCTTAACTGATGTCTCTAGTATTTGATAATGTTGAACACATCCTCCCACCATCAAATCACATCTTGGCTCTACCTAGCTGATGACTCATTTTCATTACTATTTCTGAACTCGGGCAAGTACAGATATCATCAAGGTCCCTCACATCCATCACTTTTGGCTGTCTCATAGGTACCTTAATAAAAACATATACAAAACTGAAGTTTCCAATTTTGCCTTTTAAGCCTACTTTACTCTTTCACATTTCTTTAGTTCCTGATTTAAGGTGATTACCATCTGAGGTGATACGCAGAGCAACAACCCAGGGTCTGTGTAGTGTGTCTAAATCCTTCCCCTATTTTCATATCCATCTTCAATCAAACACCAAGTCCAACACTCCCACTCTCATCCCACTGCCTTAATGTTGATCATCTCTTTCTTAAATTACAGCAATAATCTTTAACTGTTCTCTCTACCACTAAGTGCTACCCATCTTCAATAAACAAGACAGTAAATACACAATAATCACTAGTTTTATAAGGGGGAAAATCTAAATTAAAATGTTAAATAAAAAAACACATGTTCAAATCACTTCACATAAATCAAGTATTAGGAAAAATGTAGCGTCAAGACCAAAAAATGAGAATGAGTACATATATCATTTCGTAATTTACCCTTTCCAACCAAAAGTCTACTACTCAATTTTTTAATGTTAATTTATACTTGACACTGGAAAATGAGACATTATATTGAAGTATTAGAAAAGTTAATGAAATGCTCTTTAATTAAAAATGTTAAATGAAGTGTTTTTAGGAAAACAAAAAAAATACATCAGAAAATGCTTTTGCTCTTCATGCTATCAAGAAACACTAAAGCAAGTGAAAAGAATGACACTGAAGTCAATTCTAATTTAAAAAATTCTAATTCCATGGTACAATATAAAAATGAACAATAAGTAATTGCATGAAAAAATTAAAAGCAAGGATGAGTGGCGACTGCAAGCAAGATCCAAAAAAAAAAAAGCTAAAACCTTCAAACAAGACAGAATTCTTACCAATGTAATATATTTGACACTATAAATGCAATAGACTACCCAAATGTAGCAGAATGTCACATGATAAGAAAAAATAGTGTCAAGAAGAACAAAACAACATATGGACTGATTACCTGAAGTTTTACTCAGCTCTGCTGAAAATATAGCAGATGGTGATCTTTTCTCTTTTTCTGTATCAGAAGGAAGTTTTTTCTCAGCTTCTTTCAAAAGAACTTTAGGTTTAACTACACTGCCTATCTCTGTTTGAGTGGGCAAAGCAGGAACATTTGGAGGCAGTAAGGGCACCTTTGAAATATCAGGCCTATCTTTGGAGAATTCATCTGAGACACAAACTTCATCTTCACCTTTAGGCTGTTTTACAGTCTTGAAAGAAAGAGTACTGGGTAATTCTGAGCAAGGCAATGACTCAACTCCATCCTGGACATTAGCTATTTCACTTTTGCAGGATACTTCTAGGTCAGTGTATTCCCTGACTATTTGAGGAGAAAAATCAGTTTTCGAACTGACAAATGTAGGGAATTCATCTATAATCTCAATTGGAGAAGAATCTGAAAATGTTTCACTCTCTCTTATTTTTGCTTCCTTAGAAATAAATAAGCCATCATTTGAGTAAACTGCAGTATTGAGCTCTTCCATCTGCAAAGGAATTTTCTCCTTTTGGGTAAATGTTGAAACCCCATCAGGTGATAAGGTACCGGTTGTAGTATCTAAATTGGGCTGAAATGATTCCAAATATGGCTTTCCCACCTCGGGAACTGGTGAAGCACTTAATTTTCCCTTATTTTCTTGTTTGCTCATTGACTCAGATGATGTTTCAGTGAGATTTTCTTTCACAAGAACCATAGCCTCCTCTTGTTTAGGAGGAACGTCAGATATTGAGTCATCACTAAATAAGTCAACTGGTTCAGAATCAGGTGAAGAATCTTCAACTAGCTCAGAATGATCAGGCACTGGCTGTGCAACTTTTGCTGTTTCTGAATAATTAGAATAATCTGGCATTGGTTCAGTAGAAAGTTTTGTTTCTTTAATCAAATCACATGCAATAGATATATAAGGAGTTTCTGTATCTTGAGCACCTGCATTAATACCTTCAGTTTTACTTCCTTCCTTTATTAGTGATACATTCATGGCCTCTTCATAGGGGGGAGGATTTTCAGGCTCAAGTTTCTTGCTTTCATAATTAACTATAGAAGGAACTTCTAAAGGAGATGAACTGGGCTGCACTGCAGAAGCACCAGCACTTGGAACTATGGAATTTAATGGTGCTTCCATAACAATGTCAGGCAAAACTGGTGACGGAGTAGCTTCAGATTCTTCAAATGATGGGCAAAGCTGAGCAACAGGGAATAGAGACTCTTGCATAGTTTCTGATGTCTGCACCAAGTCCATTTTTGTTTCAAAAGCAATCTTTGTAGCCGTCACTTCACTCAGTTCACTTTCACATGCTTCCTGTACCAAATCTGGGGTTAGGCCTTCAGGCATATTTGCCACTATTTCCCCAGTCACCTTTGATAAATTATCTGTTGTGACATAATCTGTTGTCTCAGCATCCTGTGTTGCTACAAGGAAAGGATTTGATGTTTTGGTGCTAGTATTCTTCTCCGTTGTAATTTGGGCCTTCTTCTCCTCTATTTTTTTTTCATCTGTCTTATTTGCTGAAGCACGGTCCTCCAACAAAGGAAAAATGTTTGTTGATATTCTCTCAGTTGCATTTGGGTTAAAGGGAGCACATGTGATATATGCTCCTGAACCACCCTTTATAGCTTCTGGTGTACTGGGAAAAGAGATATCATCATTACTGCTTTCGCTATCTTTCCCATGACTTATTTCCTCAAGGCTACCTGCAAAACATTTCTCTTCCATTTTACTTTCTAGCTTGCCCTCTATATTACTTCCAGCAGCCAACACAACACTATCTTCCTTATAAGTCTTCTTCATTTCCCATACTTGTTCAAATGGTTTGAAGTCTGCATATTCTTCCCTCAAAGGAGCTTCTGCTGCAGTTCTCTCTTCATTAAAACTGTCCTTTGTTTTTTCTGGAGACACAATTTTGTCCTCTTTAACTGATTTAGTCAGGGCTACAGGTAACGCCTGTTGATTATGAAGGATGTTATTACTAACTAAATCATTATCTTCCTCTTTATTCTTCACAACTATCTCTTTCCTAGGGTCTGCTACTATGGCAGATTCTACTTTTTGGGAACCATTTAATGATGATGATCCCATTTCTGAGTATTCCAATTCTGAAAATTCTGTTATATCTTTGTCTATAAATGGATTTTTTGCCTTCTCTGAGAATGCATTAAAAGTTTCATTTGAAGTTTCTTGATGTGTTTCTTTGGTGGGTAATACTGATAAATTACCAAGGTATTCCTGTTCTTTAAAAGAAGCAGCTGAGAAGGGAGATAGAGAAGGAAGAGAAGCAGCAGTTTCAAGCAGGACAGATGAGAAATCCTCTTGACCAGTGGAAACAGTGTTACCTGGCTGCTCCTTCAAGTCCATAATTTTTTCTGTGACCATGGACAGAAAGGAAAGTTAGAGAATGCCTGTGTTCTCAGAGTTAATGCAAGTTTTATGATAGATTCAAAATAGTGTTTTAGTAACTTACGGTTAACTAAATTAAATGTTAGTAACATTTTATAAATAACCAAGTAGACTTGAATCATTACTGAAAAAATTTAAAGTTACTGTCAATAAAACCTGTGCACAGCTACAGAGGTGATTACATGCTACACAAAGGCACAGATCAAGTCGTTGTGAAAACCCTCAAAACCAACAGAGAAAAACTACTTTTAACTCATTTAAGAGGAAGGAAAGAAAATTTAAGAGAAGAGTTTGACAGTAATAAAAGAAAGGGAATTAGATAATTAAATGCCATAGACAAGCATTCATTTACAAGAAAGCTTTACACTATAAGCAAAAAAACTGTACTCCAAGGCTCGTATTTAAATATGTAAATGAAGGATCTAAGAATTCCTTACATAATTCTGATTATTACGGTTTCTACCTATTTTTCTCTTGTATACTGCATCTAATGCATAAATTTCAGATTTTTTTAAGTAGACAAACATTCTTGGAACCATACTAATATTTAGTAAATTCAAACTACTCTCTACATTTAACAAAACTAAAGAGTTAAAGCTAGAATACAGAGTATAAATGGCTAGCAGAAAGAACTTGCCTGCAGAGGAGTGTATCACAGGCTCAGATGCAGCAGGAAGAGCAAAAAGTGTCTCATCTGAAAAACAAATAGAATATAACCTCAGCAGAAATAAAGAAAGTTGGAAGGAGACTAAAGAGCAGCAAGCAAAGATTCAGTTTGCAATGGGATAACATAAAACTGTATCTACAAAGAAAAGGCCAAGATGAATAGGTAAAAGTAGTGCCACTAGTAGTACCAGATTGTTATCATGGACTATAAAGTTTAATATATCCATAATTCATATCTACGTCTTTATAGTCTCTATATGCTTTAATCATATTCATAAGTCTATCAAGTCCTATTCGGGTCAACAATTTACGAGATGCATTTGAATAAAATTAATCAATACCTTTTATTTACTTTTACTGACATGTTAAAAATGCAGAACACGGGCCCTCCCTGGTGGCGCAGCGGGTTAAAGCACAGCACTGAGAATCTAAAGCCACTTCCGCATGAGTTCGATTCCCGCCTGCCCCG
>NW_004567132.1:2320621-2328884 GCF_000260355.1 Condylura cristata
AAAAAAAAAAAAAAAATGCACAACACTTGGGCCTCCCTGGTGACCTGGGGGTTAAGTCAAAGTGCCAAAACCCCTGAGTTTGATCCCCAGCCAGGGAGCTGACCCAGGTAGTACAACAGCCCTCTCCTGCTTCACTGTTGTTCCCCTCAGCAGTGTATTTCAGTAGATCTGCCCATTTTGCTTCCCACTTTGTCTCCAGTGAATTGTCTCACGTCCCCACCGTACTCCCTCCCCCCACCTCTGGCCTCCACCCCAGTTTCTCTACGCAAAAATAAGTAAAATTTTAAAAACCTTACAAAAAAGAATAATTCTTTTTAAAAATGCAGAACAGGGCCCTTCCTGGTGGTGCAGTGGGTTAATGCACAGCACTAAGAAGCTAAAGCCACTTCAGCGTGAGTTCGATCCCCAGCCCTGGAGGTGACCCACATGGTGCGGCAGACCTCTCCTGACCCTCCTGCTCTCCCCTCAGCAGTGTACTAAGTCAATTGGCCTATTCTGCTCCCCACTCTGTCTCTGGTGAATCCTCTCACCGCCTCTCCACCTCTGGCCTGTACCCTAGATCTGTATGATAAATAAATAAATCTTTTTTTAAAAAAAATGCAGAATATTTCCTGAAAATCATGCATTTTCTTTTACATTCCAGACTAATTTTTAAGAAAAATTGTACATTAATTTTTTTAAAGAATGTCTTATGTGCCACTGTCCACATTACACAGAAAAATACTAGTTACTATTAGGAGTATCACTGCTATCATCTGTCTTGTTAAAACTGAGGGTTACTTGTTATTTTAACTGGCTTACATGCAAGAAAACTCGTTTTATTCCTTACAAACTACTTTGAGTTGTTGTCAATATTCCCCACTTCACAGATTCTTTACAATAGAGAACTCACTAACAGACAACTAGTGAGACTCAGGCAATTTAAATCTAGAGCCCATTTCTTAACCACAATGTGTTACATGTTATGAACTGAGCATTTGTGTCCTGCAAAATTCCTATGTTGAAGCCCTTAACATTATGGTATTTGGAAATAGGGTCTTTGGGAGGAAATTAGGGGTCTAAGAGTTCATGAGGGTGGGGCCATGATCTCATCATATTAGTGCCATCTAAGTCAAGAGAGCTTGCCTGTGTGACAGGACTCCTCCATCCACCCATGTGAACACAGATCACAAGCGCACATGTATACACACTCAGAGGTCATGTGAGCACACAGTGAAATAGCTGCCAAGAGAAGCAGCTTCTAAATGAAAGCTTCCTTTCTAGTACCTTGATTTTAGGTTTCTAGCCTCTAGAACTGTGATAAACTTCTGTTGTTTAAGACACCCAAACTATAGTATTCTGGTATGGCAGCCCATGCTAGCAATACACTATATATTGACTATCAACCTGACCACTGTCAACTTTTATCTGAAATTAGGAGATCCTGAACTCAATAAACATCTATGGTTTATACTAGAAAGGTTTTAAGCAAGACAATTTAAAATAATCTAAAGGATGGCAGGATGGTATTCCTTTAGTGAAGAGAACCTGATAAATTTGGATACTTCTATCTGGAAGGACAAGTAAGACAAAGTTGACCAACAGAAGAAAATTAGAGATATAGCTCCCACAAGCATGGCATATCTTCAGCAGTGTTTCCTCCTGATAAGAAGGAGACTTGGGGCCCTCCCTGGTGGCGCAGCACTAAGAAGCTTAAGCCACTTCTGCATGAGTTCGATCCCCGCCTGCCCAGGAGGAGATCCACATGGCGTGGCAGACCTCTCCTGACCCGCCTGCTGCTCCCCTCAGCAGTGTACTTCGTCGATCTGCCTGCTCTGCTCCCCACTCTGTCCCTGGTGAATCCTCTCACCCTCCACATCTCTGGCCTGTACCCCAGTTCTGTATGAATAAATAAATCTTAAAAAAAAAAAAAAGGAGACTTGGAATTTATGATGTCACATAAATTTTAGATAAAACCTTACTGGCTACGATGTCATACCTAAATAACACTTACATGTAGTGGTAAAGGAAAATCCATATATGTGTTTAAAAGGGAATTCTATATCCTAAAACAGTATATTCTATGGCTTGGTCATCCAAACCAGTAAGACATAATGCTTTACACTTTTTAGAGGTGACAAGCTATGCAATGGATCATAGTAAAGTTACACAGTTTCTCATTTGTAAAATGGGAAAAGGTGAAAACTCTTTTTGACTAAAATGATTACAATGACACATAAAAGTAAGAACCAGAAAGAACTACTCCATCTAAAAACAAATTTTGTACAAAGTGGCCATCTTTTTCATCTACACACTATAGCTAAAAGCAACCAAGTCAAAGGCCAGTCTACTTGAAATGAACTAGAAATAAATGTTACTGTTATAATTACAACAAAAACAAACTATATCAAAAATTGTCCAAATTTTAAATTACTATTTTAATGCATCATTATTTCTACCTAATGCCAAAATCTCTTATAGTAAAAACTATATTCCTGGCACTTGGCCAAGTGAGGACATTTAAAAATTGGTACTTCAAGTATTCTACTGATATAAATTTCAAAACAAAGTTTTTTTACCTTCATTTTGTAAAATGAGACTCAATCTAAAATTAAACATAAAACAAACACTGCACTTCTAATAGCACAAAGGAGAGCAGTTCAGAATAGGTGACTACAATTTGTCCTTAAGGAAAACATTCCTCTGTCTTCTGAAGTGATCATGGATCCTAGATCAGACTGCTGGGTTCAAATCCCAGATCCATCAATCATTAACTTTAACACTGAGAAAGTTATTAATGAGCACCATTTTGTGTCTCATTTGCTCATTTGTAAATAAGGATAATAATAGTATAAAAATGGCAAGAGGAAGGTGAAAAGAAAAAAACAGCAACTTGCCCTGTTGCTATTGCTGAGTCCCAAACTGGGAAGTCAGAGAAGAACATGCATTCTTCTCTCTAAGGTATGTTTACACATAAATGCAAAAGGTGTGAATTCTTACTTTATCAGCCCCTAGAAAGTCCCATCAACTGAAACAAGATAAACCGTTACCCAACAAATAACCCATAATTATCTGAAATCCTTAACTAATTGCTTCTACTTCTTAGTGTAGCATTATTATGGGTATTAATGCTGACCAGCACATTTACTTCAGATGGTCTTTCAAAGCTTGACACCATGCAATAAGTGCACCGATAAGCCTCATTTCACAGATGAGAAAGGAGAAATGCAAATGCTAAATTAATTTTCCCCAAGACATAAAACTGAAAAGTAATTTCAACCCTGCGAATTTACAAATCCATAGTCTTTTAACCATTCAACAGTATCTACTTTCTAAAAACTTTCCTATTTAAAATTTAGAATTTAAAAATAAGCAGAATAAGAATGTTATAAAGAAAACTCTGATCAACTAGTACTTATGTATGATAAGCTACCATATTCTAAGGCTAAAACTACCTTCCGTTTTTAAAGAAATTACTAATTTTAGATTAGACTTCCTTTTTCTATTAAAAAAACTCTGACTTTAGACCGCAGGAACATGTACTGCTGAACTACAGTGATGGCACATGGGTTAATTGGTAATAGGAAGCCCACAGAGATTACAACTGAAATGGGAAAAGGCACAAAATGATGTAAAAATCAATTATTATATTATTTAAAAAATTCTGACTCTGACAAGTAAACAGTTTTATAATCAGCAGTACCTTATCAATAAGTATAGCATTCTGAATTACAGATAAGCTATATGTATATGTATGTAAATACATGTTATACACACTAAGATTGTACTTACTAAAAAAGGTTCAAAGTTCCCTATCTACACAAAATGTCAAATTCTACTATTGAATGAAATTAAAACTTAACATCAACCTCATTTATGTTATTTTTGAACATCCAGAAAAAATATAATATTAACTTAATTTATACCCACTGCCCACACTTTACACAGTAGTATGTTTTAAAAACAAAAAGGTTTTCACTAGTAGCCAGAACTTTTCTATTAGCTCTTGCCAATACAATGGCATCAAATTAATATTTGTAAAAGGACAATTCTACATATTCTCTTGTTCAAAAACATTTAAAATGTCCCAGTTATTAATTAAATTACATTTAGGTTCAAAAACCCTTTGTCAGATAAAGGGTGGCCCCAATTTAACTGTCAGAACTTATCTGAACAACTCCCAAGTCATCTATGTTAACCAAACAATTCTGCTAACCAAACCCTTGTGGTGCTCTCCTGCATATCTAAATGTTGACATCCAGTCAAAACCCACTCATCCTTACTTTGGTTAATCTTCTAGTATATTTCCAGCTACCTAAGCTTAGATAATTAGGTAACTCATTTAAAGTCACCAAGTTAATGGCACAGCTGGAAAACTGTCACTAAGGTTGTACATCTATATCACTGCCCCAAACAGTAATATGAACAGAATCACTAAATGATTTATAACAATATTTAAGATAAACACTATTCACAAAATACCTTTTTTCAAATCAGCTAGTCCTTATTTTGCCTGCTGGATTCTTTTCCTTACCTAAGCTTTTCCTTACCTAAACGTATAGTGTGGCTGATAAAATACAATACTCATTTCATAAAATTTCTCATTAAATGGGAACAGAACTCTCAAACTAAGGATCAAGACATCTAGGGAAAATTACTTAACATACTTAACAGTGAAAAGATTTTAACACATTTCTTCAAGATAGAGAATCAAAGATTTCACCTGCCTTCTCCCAACATGTATAATATAAAGATAAAAGTAAAACTAGTGCAGACAATAGGACTAAATAGTTAGAAAATACTAATGGTTAAAGGCAAACAAAACCCTACTAATCTCGACTAGACTTAGAAGGTGAACTTAAAGATGTAGGATGTAAGAATACAAGAAAATCATTGTATTTTCATATACTAGCAAAATCAACAAATGAAAGATAATGTAATCAGTTACAACAGCAACAACAAAAATACAGTGATAAATACTGGAGGTACAAAACATTGCATTGAAAACTACAACACTGCTGAGAGAAATAAAAGAAGAAAACTAAATGATACATGAGAGAGAGAAAGATAATCGTGGGTTTGAAAACGATGTTGAGCCTCAGGAAAAAGTTCTCTAATTGTTGTTTGTATTTTTGCACAGCCAGCTAACAGAGGGACTAAACATTGATAAATTTTGCTCCAACTATCTCTTCAAATTTTGTCTTCAGAGCAAAACAGTCTTGGAGATACACAGCACCTTCCTCTTGAGCAACAAGCAGGAATGTTTATCAGACAAGTAAGATTCCATTTTCCTAAGCTCAAAGTTCCTCTCAAAATCCATAGCAAGTGTGTTACTTGGCCCTCTACACATTGGACCTATGGGAAATGGGACTCAGGAAACCCATGCAAGAAAATGATAGCATTCTGGTTATTATCAGTGCCCTGAATCATAAAATTCTTTGTTCACAGGCAGGCAACCTGTGTCTTCTGTCAGCATACATATAACTGTGGAAGGCTAACATGGCTATGTATAGGGCAAAAATCTCAAACCCTTAAGATAATGTTTTTCCCCAAATTGCTCTCTAAACTCAAAGTAATCCCAACCAAATTCCCAGCAGTAGAAATGACAAGCTGATTCTAAAATGTATTTAGAAATACAAAGCATCTAGAAAGGGAACAACAATTTTGAAAATGGCAATAAAACTTGGATTAGATTATTTAATGTTAAGACCAATTTAAAACTATAGTAATCAGAACAGTTTGGCAATGGCTTAAGGATACATAGAGATCAATAGAAAATAGATGCATATAAGCAGACACACTTACATGATCAATTGATTTCAAGAAAGATTACCAGAGCAATTCAACAGAGTAAGACAAATGGTCTTTCCCCACCAACTGCACTGGGACAAGTGGATATTTATATGGATCTGTAACTTTTTCACAAACAAAAATTAATTCATGTGGATCATAAATTTGAAAGATAAAACTATAAAGATTCTGGGAGAAAACACATTTATCATCACAATCTTGGAGTAAGCAAGTCTTAGCACACAGAAAGCACAAACCATGATAGAAAAAAAAAACCCGATATGAGAATGACCAAATTAGGAAATGTTACTTATCAAAAAAAAAAAAAGCAAAATCAAGAGGCATGTACTCACAATACATGTAACTGACAAAAATGCTTTTCTCCAGAATACATACATAAAGAGCAACTACAAATCATTATGAATAAAACACAGTCCAATGTAAGAATTAAACTACTTGGGCTCTTCAAATAGAGACAAGTTGCAGGCTCTCCCAAAAAGAAAGTAGACAAGTTGCAGAACCTCCCTGGTAGCACAATGGGCTAAAGCTCTATGCTAGGAAGTTCAGCGCAAATTTGATCCCCACCAGGGAGCTCACCAGACCTCTCCTACCTCGCCCCCTGCTCCCCTTAGCAGTGTATTTCATCTTTCTGCTCCCCACTTTCTCTGGTGAATCCTCACTGCCACTGAATCTCTGGCGTATACAGATTTATCTGTATGCACAAATAAATCTTTAAAAAGAAAACAGAAAAGTTGCCAATAGAAATGTAAATTCCTCTAATTCATTAGTCATTAAGATTTGAATTAAAAATAAAATGAGAAACAGCTACATACCCACCAAAAAAAAAAAAAAGACTGAATACAATGACCAGAATTCTCAAATATTGCTAATGGAGACAGAACTACTTTGGAGCACATCTAGCAATTTTTTTTTGCGAGGTTATTATATATCTACCCCACCACCCAGCTATCCTACTATTATTTACCAAAAAAGTGAAAACCTATATCCACAAAAAGACCTAAGACTGTTCATAGCACACTTTTGTTCAGGATAGCCATAAATTTTAAATAATCAAAATATTCACTAATAAGTGAATAATTAAATTACGCTATTTCCTTTTTTATTTTTTTATTGAGATAACATTAGTGTAACACACTGTAGAGGTTGTAGGTGTATTTTCTCCCCTCAGCAACTTTATATTTCATATCACAATTACCACCAGATATCCATTTACCATCCACCAAACTGTACTGCCCTCCTTTCTTTCCCTCTAGTAACTACCATTTTGTTGTCAGTGTAAGGGTTTGTTTTGTTCTTTGAGATTACAAATGAGTGAAATCATATTGTCGTGGTTTTTTCACCTTTTGACTTATTTCACTTAATTCCTTCAAAGTCTGTCCATGTTGTCACAAAAGTCAATGTTGTAGAGCGCTTTGTCTAGGTTTTCCTCAATGTATTTTATGATTTTGGTCTTAGGTCCACGTCTTTAATCCACGTTGGGTTAACTTTTGTGTAAGGTGTGAGATGGTGATATAGTTTCATTCTTTTGTATGTGGCTGCCAGTTTGCCCAGCACCATTCGTTGAATGGTCTCTCCTGTCTCCAATGTGTAAGTTGAGCTCCCTTGTTTCATATTTACTATTCCCTAGATATGCAGATTTATTTCTGGATTCTCAATTGTACACTGGTCTGTGTCAATTTTTGTTCCAGTAACATAGTATTTTGAACACTATAGCTTTATAGCGTAGTTTGAAATCTGTGTAATACCACCACTCTTCTTCTTTTATCAGAACTGTCTTTGGCTAGTCAGTCTTTTGCGGACCCTTAAGACTTCACTGAAATTGTAGAATGCTTTAGATAAATGGCAATGTAAAGTTATCGTAACAAGAATAAAATTTAAAAAATCCTAAGAGCACTCATCAATAATTATCTGTATAAATTCACAATAAGCACACAAGGGAAACCCATAAAGACACTTATAAAGCAAATAATCCATTGTAGTATGTGAATCTTACTTGGATTCTACTCTTCTTGAAATTACTTTTTAAAAAGACTATGGCATTCACTAAATAACATGAAATGTAAATATTAGCTGGATATTTGATATTATTCTTATACTTGTTAGGGAAATATTTAATTAAGAGTATTGTGACACAATGAAGTATTTGAGGGTGTGAGATTGGAACTGAGCATGAGTTAACAGTGTCAGTGATAGCTAAAAGAGGTTTCATTCACTGCTTGTCTTCTTTTATTGTAGAAATTTTCCATAACAAAAAGGAAGAGTAACTAAATTTCTCCCAAAAAATTGGAGACAAGGTTATATAAACATCAAATCCTATTATGTTGAAGCAATTCAAACCACTGTTTTACCCCCTTTTAGCCAACTATAAAAATAAATGTTTGAGGGCCCTCCCTGGTAGCACAGCAGGTTAAAGCACTGCACTAAGAAGCTTAAGCCACCTCCGCATGAGTTCGATTCCCACCTGCCCCGGAGG
>NW_004567132.1:2328984-2333745 GCF_000260355.1 Condylura cristata
CCCACTCTGTCCCTGGTGAATCCTCTCACCCTCCGCATCTCTGGCCTGTACCCCAGCTCTATATGAATAAATAAATAAATAAATCTTTAAAAAAAGTTTGATTATGTTAATTCTGAACTCAAATAGTGCTTGCAACAAGTTTCAGTAACATTTTAGTAAGATAAGACAACTAAGTTTGGTGGAAGGTAAGTGAGTAAATGAGAGTAGGTAAGAAAGTGGTTTTCAGTCCTTGTTCAAAAGTGGTATTGTTAGCCCTAATTTTAATTCTATGTGTAGTATAAAGGCCCTATAAGAAAATAAGATAATAAAATACGTACTTGATCTTTTAAATTGATTTTCATAATTCACCTTCTATAAGCAAAAGCATGTTTTTACATACTGTATCAAAATTTTATACCCAATTAAAATATCAGAATTAATAAAGAAATCAAGTTTTCTACAATTTAATGATATTGGTTAGGTGAACTGACAAGTTTTAAAGTTCTAAAAAGGGATTCATATATAGGTTTAAGCATATTTAATAACCTTAGAAAACAATTTTTAAAAGAAAAGTCTCATTTTTGTGATTAAAGACTATAGCAGCTTAAAAAACCTTCAACACTAGGTCTTTAAGTAGAGCTTTCAAAAAACATTGACATTAATAAATACTGGCATCTACCAATTAGTCAAGTTCATGAGTTAGTTAATAAAGGTGAGGAGAAAAAACATGCAAACAAACCTGGTTCTCTTTTCACAAAAGCAGTTGAGAAGCAGTAAAGTATGTATCTATCCTTAATGTACAACCACAAGATATCTCTACTTTCTTTTTTTTCTTAGACAACAAAAAATCCTTTGCAACTACGGATTTGTTTTTCCTGTATATGCTACAACCTTTCCTCTCTCCTAAATACAACCTCTAATTATCTTTTATCTCCATTCTGTCTCCATTCTCACTACTAAACCTGGTTTTATAAAAAAACATAATTTTCCCAAGGAAACAAATATAATCATACAATTCCAAATCTGTTTGGAAAAAAACTTCAAAAGTTGTCTTCATCTGCGGTAGCAGTAACAATTCTATTCATTAAAGAAAATACTTTTTTTGACTGGTGGGTCATATAAATGATTCAGAGACTACTAAATGGATAATATATACTCAGTATAACAACTTACTAATTCTCCCCTAAATCCATAAATGTTACACATTTAATGTTACCCATAAATGTTAGAATTCCAACAAAGAGAGGGGACTATGTAACTTTAAATGGAGATAGAAAGTTATATATATGCATAGGTAGCTAGGAAAAGTAATTCTGCAAAAAACCTACTAGCTGGGATTTTATTGCTTTTTAAAAATTGGAATAAATTAAACACTTGGCACTTATGCATCAGACAAAAAAAATAGTTTACCCTTACTACAAGTATATGCCAAAATTTGCATTTAACATATAAAGATAGAGGATTCATAAGTGGTGCTGGGACTAACAGCAAATCATGTGACAAAATACATCACTAATTCACTCTGTAAAACAAAATAAGCTACAAAAGAATTTAAGAATTATATTTCAAAAGTATTAGTAGAAAACATGGGAGAAATGATTACAGCATTAGAGAAGGCCTTCTAAAAGTAAAACTGACTCAAAAATCATAAAAGAAAATGGTAAACCTGACTACATAAAAATTTCTAGGGGGGTCAAAACCCCCCCCCAAAAGTTAAATACAAGGAATAAATTGGGAAAAAATTTAAGACACAAGGCTAATTTCTTTACAATAGATCAAATGCTCCCACCAGTATAAGAAAAACACAGAATAAGCAAAAACTGGAATCAGAAAAAAATTATGGGTGCCTAAACCTATTAAAAAAACTTAAGGGTAAATTTTAAAAGACAATTTGCTTATAAATCATTTTTACTAGGGACATTTTAACACATTAGGTTGACACACTTCCTAGTATCAACATTTTACATGTGCATACATTTTGGCTTCATAATATAAATTATCAAAGACAAGGGCAACTGGATGGCAGAGCAGGAGCAGGGATAAAAACAGGATAAAACTCTAGTTCCTTAATAGCCTTTAGAATCCAAATACACCACATATTTTCAATCTTAGTACTGCTTTGTAATATGTCAAAGGGTCAAGAGCTCAATGCCATCCTTAATGTTGCTTGGCATTTCTCAACTCAATTTCTATAAGTTTCCCTTGCATTACTTCAAACTTAAAACTACTTCTTTCAACTTAAAATCAAAAGCTTCTGTGAAAATATGGCCATCGAGAAGCTTCAGTGACTGCACTGGAAGAAGGATGCCGCACACACAAAAGCCGACAGCAAAATCACAACCTAACAAGTGAATTAAGAAGGTAAGAATAGAAGTTAAAGTTTCCACCAAGATAGTGTAAACTGCAAACACAAGTGAATACACAAATGTCAAGGACCTACCATATTCAGTAACCTCAATCCTCTTTCCAGTCATGCTAGTTTATTTTAGACACTAGATTTCTCACCTCCTTTGTCTCAACTCACAATTGTCCCAGTTCCCCTAAATCTTCAACTTTTATTGTTGCTCCAAAAATCACATTTTCGTTATTTAAGAAGCATATTGCTAAAATAAGTCTTTTTACAAAGCTTAACTTCTTACCATGGATTGCAAGAAAGCCCAAATGACCTAAGTGAAGCTCTCCTCTCCATCCTCCACTCTCCCCAGTTTTTTATCAAGTCTTTAGACTAGATTCTCAAACACACAAAGCTAATTCCTGCCTCAGGTATTTTGCCTACTAGTAGTTCTGGGAAATTTGGTCTCTGCAGCTCAAATCTCTCCTCTTCAGAGATCTTTCTCAGTACCACCCTACCTAAAAAGGCCTCTCTATGTGCAGTCATTTTCCTGTTCTTATTTCCATGCCACCTCCCTGTTTATTTTCCAGTATTCTGGGTTTTTCATTTATGTGCTCATCATCTGTACTCCCAAAGGGAGCACATGTGTCTTGATTATTGTTATGTGCTCACAGAACAGTGCCTGTCTCTTAGTAGGTAGTCAACAATCAGTTAAATGAATAAGCAAACTATTAAGCTTGGCCTTAATCACAATTTTCCCGCATTTCTAAAGGAACTATAGTTCCAGATAGATACTGCCAATACAGAATTAGGGAACCACAGAGTCCCTAAGTAGGCAATATTCTCTTCTCCTTTATCTTCCAAATTTAGTATTCCAGAAGTCAAAATTCCAAGAGAATGCTGTCACCTCCTGAAACACTAGTTCAAAGAACAGATCTCTTCTCTCGGATCCCATGCAGGGAAACGAGATTACAAGTTAGTATGCTTCTGTTAATCATGAAATTTCCTATTTGCAAACTGCTATTTACTTTTGTTTTTTAACCTTCTCTCAAATTCTTTTTGATTCAGAAAGAGAAAACAGTCACTCCTCATCTCCTAGTCTCTCTAGGTAGTGATTATTGCATACTGCTTTGGGGCACTTCAATAACAAACTGCTATCCTGACAACACAATTGGCAGGAGTGAGTTGAGGAAAAAATCCTTTGTGATCTCAAGGCATATTTTCTAAAAAAAAAAAAAAAAAAAGAACCACTGTTAAAATCCTGTAAGCTCTGCAGATTTCTGTGCAGACAGACTACCTGATTCTTGACCTTTTATACATAAAGTAAGGTCTTACAGCTAGTGGGGCACGGTATCAAAAGCAACCACCTACTTGCTAATAATGTGTCTATTAAAATGTCTAACAAGTTTTTTTCCGCTCTCAAAATAAGCAGACTTAAGATGAAGTAGGTAATAAGTAATGTACCTAAGAATTAGTAATAATGAAAACTATTTACAAGCCATGCAGATCTGTCTGTATACCTAAAATATAAGAAATGGTATTTCTAACCAATGTATAAAAATGTCTATTTTGAAATATTAAATCTCACGGCAAATCTTCCACAAATTCGACTGGCCTATTCCAAGCAAGTAATCCAGGTTACCCCTCCTTTAAAGAATATCAACCTTTTCTTCCCCACCCCGCTCCATCCCCACCCCCACCCCCCCAAGATTCCATTATGCTGCATTAAGAGGTTAAAAACTGTGCTCTCTCCAAGTCCGTTCACCCGCAGCTGTGACTGGTAGAACTGAGCCCGGGTCAGAACGCGCAGCCCAGATTCCAAAAGCCTGGGCTAGGCTGAGCTGGTGGGGAGTCGCCACATCACAACCCGGATTAAGATGGGCGGTGGCAGGACTTGGCCCGAACTCTCCATCCAAATTCTCCGCGCGCCACGCCACTGGAGGCGCTCTCCCTTCGCTGCAGTTGGGTCAATGTGGTCATTTTCCACTGGACCAGCTCCCCATCAGCGCAGGGGGCCGGGGTAAGGGTGACACCTCCAGGCAGGAAGGGAGTACGGGGTGACCTCAGCGGAGGGCAGCTTCCCAGGGGCAACCCAGAAGGGCAGACAAAAGCTTCTCCCAAAAAATGAGGCGCCAGGCCTGTGCATCCTCTGTCTGCCAAGTCAGCCTAGTGTCCTCGACACACACCCGGCTCCCCGTAGGGCCGGCTGCCTAACTTTCCCCACGCGGGGTACCCAGGATCAGAAGGATGAACCTGGGAGCGGACGGGATGCACGTGTTCCCCCCAACGAGGCGGACAATGAAGAACTGGCTCGGGTTTCCCCGGCGCCCCACCCAGCTCTCCGCGTCTCCCGCCAGGGGGGGCTCCTTCGCCCGGAGGTCCGGGAACAAAGCCCCCTCGGGGAGAAGGGCTCCGCCCGCGGCATCTGGGACTCGCACACAAAAGAAGGC
>NW_004567132.1:2334144-2339072 GCF_000260355.1 Condylura cristata
GGGGCGCGCCGGTGGCGGGGGCGGCTGGCACCGCGGCGGCCGACAGCCCGACGGCGGGCTTCCTCTCCAGCACTTCCAGCTCCTCCAGGTCCTCGTCTTCGTCCTCGTCGTCCTCGTCTTCGTCCTCGTCCTCCTCCTCCTCAGGCTCCTTCACGAACTGGTACTTGAACGGGGGCTCGGGCCTGGGCGGGCTGTCCGCGGACGAGGACACTAGGGGCGATTGGTACGCGTCTTCCATGGCTGCGGACGGGAGAGGATGCTGCGGCGCGGCTGCCGCCGGGGACGCTTCTCCTCCGGGCCGCGAGGGTCGTGGGGGCTGGGGAGTCGCGGGGGGCAGAGCCGAGCGAGCGAGGACCTGCAGTGGCGACGACGCCCGGAACAATGAGGCTGCTCCTGCCTCCGCGCCCGCGATGCGCCACCCGCCAGTTCTCGTACCGCCGCCGCCCAAGCGAGAGGAGAGAGGCCGGCACACTCCCCGCCCAGTTGGCGTGACACCCTCCGGGCGAGGAGAGGCCGAGACTGGCGCGGGAGGAGCGAGCCAATCGGCGACGGGACTCCGGTGACGGGCAGCCGGCCAGCCCAACGGGAAAAGAGAGCTAGCGGTAGGCTGGACCTTGTGCACTAGCTCCCTCACCGGCTGGCCGGGCTCCGCGGGCGGGGCTTGATTTGGGAGCCCCACCCTCCGCCCCAGGTGGGAGCGGGTGCGGCTGGGGGCTTGGCTTGGCGGGCAGTGCGGGGTCAGTCTGCGGAAGGCGGCGAAAACCCGCGGGCTGGCGGCCTGTGCTGGGAGGTGGGAGCGGTTCCTGGCGCGCCACCGGAAGGGCGTTATCCCGGGGGACTTTGGGTGGTAACTTTCCTCCCAGGAAAGGAAAAAACCCTGAGTGGAGAAAGGTACTGAGTAACGGGACTGTCTTGTAGGATTTAAGGACACATTAAATTTTAAGAATTTGTAAAAAGACTACGTTTATTCCAGCTTAAGCCCCCGAACCTCCCTATCGCCAGTCATCACCACCTTGAAAGAAAAAAACATTTTGGACAGTTTTAAGATCTCTCCCAGTCTAAACTGCGGAGCCTGGATGTTGCAGGCGAATCAGCTGAGCTGGTCGATCTAGGGGGTGGGGCAGAGCGTTTGAAAGTCTGTTCACCCCCTTCCCAGGAGGGTTTTGGGATCTGCTTGCCACTAGGCTCTCACTCCAGAAGAGGATGAGTCACCCAGAGAGGGAGGGGAGAGTGGAATCAGAGGGATGCCTTGGAAGGCAAATTTGATTGACTTTACATTTCAGTCACCTTAGGTGCATGAGTCAACATTTCAGATGATTCAGACTCATGGGAGTCAGGAAGCCCTATACTCACTTCTTTACTATGTCAGGATGAGCAAGACCCCAATTACACTTTTTCAAAAACAGGAATTTAAAAGTACATGGCTGCAAAACATACAAATATTTGGGAAGTTTAGAGTCTTTTGTCTTTCTGATAACAGCTTCCAAAAATATCCACTGCGTATCAATGGGAAGGCCCTAGAGGGAAGAGGAAAATCAACTTTCACGCTGCTCACAATCTAGCACTGCACTGTCCAATATCTTAGACACTGGCTAATTTTGTCTATGAAACACTTGAATGTAACTTTTCTAAAATAAGATATGTTGTTTATCTAAAATGCACACTAGATTTTGAGTAATAAAAAAAATCTCAAGTTTTATATTGATTATGTTGGGGAGAAATGATGTCCTGAGTAAACTCCACAAATAGGTTTTATGGTCACCACCACCCCACCCCACCCCCAGAACAAAGACACCAAGCACTACAAATTCCATGTCACTACCATGAAAGGAGGATTGCAGGGAAGTGAGAGTAGAGCAACAGCTAGGTTTGGTATATAACCAGACATGTGGGCCTTGGGGTGGGTCTTGGTTTTTTCCTACCTTTCACCGTGCTATTGGAGTTCCAGATCAGTAGAACTGGTAGGACTCATTCACCAATTTATGTCTATTTCTTCCAGAACTTTTCATTTCATTTCCCCTTTTTTGTAAATAAACACTTTTTTACCCTCTTTGTGTACGCCTGTGGTTGAGTCGCATTGTAAGCCCCTTTTAAGACCATGGGTGAGGACCCACAATCAGGCCAACCCATTTCACATTTGGGTTGCGCTATAACAATTACATCTTGGAGTTGATGATATTGTGAATATATCTAAATACACATAGCTTAGTAAATTAGCTCTTTGTTTTTTAAAGATTTATTTATGCATACAGAACTGGGGTATATATAGGCAGAGGCAGGGGCAGTGAGAGGATTTGTTACAGGACAGGGAGGAGGCATTCCTGAATCCTCAAACCTGCCTGCTCTGAATAGGTTCTGCCATCCACCGCATCAAGATAAAACATATAAGACATATAATGGAAAGGAACTTTAATACAATGAGTGTACAATATAAAAAAGACAAAGAATATAGTTTCTAAATCCAGTACCCAAGGTTACTGATCCACTCATGTGTTAAAGTCTATCCAAAAGGGATTGGCCCAAAGCAAGTCCTGAAAGCCCTCCACTAGACTAAATCACCTTCTGGCAGGAACCCATAGAAAAAGAGTCAGAAGTAGCCTTACGAGTCTGGGAGGAAAAGAGCAAAATCAAAATCAAGATAAACACTGCCATAGTTAACCTCCCCACAGGTCTCTCACCCACATCTGTTCCAACCAGTCACGGACCAAGAAACAACAAAAGGCTTCTTCACGTGTCTCTGCTCTGTGTGCCCCCCTCAGGTCTCCTTCTGGCTCTCCATTGGGCTTCCTTCCTTTTCAGTCTCTTCTCCAGATTCTTCTCCATACTCAGCTCCACCCTCTTTGGGTGGGGCAGGAAACCTGGAAGCTCCCTTTTTCCTGGGGACCACCATGTTATAGATTCAGCAAAAACAGAGTGAGGAGCAGAACAGGTGGATCCACTGAAACACACTGCTGAGGGGAGCAGCAAGCAAGACAGGAGAGGTCTGCTGTGCCACGTGGGTCACCCCACTGCCCAGGGATTGAACTCATGCTGAAGTGACTGCAGCTAGCTTTGTAGTGCTGCACTTGAAGGTGAAGGCCCTCTTGTTTACTTTTTAAATGCATATTCCAGAAAATGATAAATACATATATGTCTTATAATGGACAGTATTAGTCTAAATTAATGATTAAGAAATTTCATTTGCCATGGGGAATCCTGGCCATTTAAGTAAATTCTTATCTCCAACTAGATTAATTTACCATAGATTTAATTTGGGTATTAAAATGAAAGTGCTAGGGTTAATGGAAAATTAACCCCCATGAAATTTTTAAGGCAGATATCCTTTCTGTTTGAATAGGTTTAATTAAGAATAGTTTAACTGTTCTTACACTAAGAAAATTTCTTTCAAGAGCTGCAATCACAACAATTTTGTGACTTGCCTGTGTTTAAGTACGCCGATGAATTACATTCAGTCTTTCCATTCTAAAAAGATTCGAATGTCATTTTGACCCTCTTTAGCAAAAAATTAACAACTTGCCAATTTGTTGTTCTAGCAATTTCACTCAAATTTTGAATTTCATGAAATATACTTTTTAGTGCAATGCAATTCATGCTTCTGATTAACGACTTAAAAGTTCATTCTTAAAATATAAATATTATACGATCAATGTCTTTAGTCATTTTAGTTATGCTGTGATGATTAATGGTGTACCTAAAAGTTTAAGTTCTTGCAAAAGGAAATCATAAAATAGGTAAGTGAAAGTCATGATAAAAACTGAACCTTATCCTTGTCATTTAACCTTCTTGGGTTCTGTGCATTAACATTACATTACTTTAGGCTAACAAATATGCATCATTTCACTGTTGAAATTTATTTTGATCCAGCAGAAAATTTTCATCTAGCAGCACAAATCCAGGCAGAGAAATACCTACAATTTCTCAGAAAAATAATAATAATTGCCCTCATAAGAAAAAATAACTAGAGACAAGTTTCAGAAAATTATCTGAGTTATAAACAACTCATTCCAGTATACCTAAAGACTGGTATATAAATTTTGATGTTTTATCATCTGTAGAAATTGAACAAAGTCACTCTTTTTAGAATAAGCATTATTCATTTTTTCAACAAAAGCTTATTCAGGTTCTGTTGATAAAAATAAACATGCCCAATGTCAAAAATCAGTTTTGTTTACATAAGAATGTATAGACATATATACGTATGTGTTTATATATTAACATAAATGCATATATGGGAATATATGAATTCATAAATATATGAATATATAACTAAGAAACAGAGGTTAGCATCTACAGAGACAGGGAAGAATGAATTCTCAGCACAGATTCAAGGTACAGAAAGTCATCTGCTTTAGCTAAAAAGGTAGAAAGAGACTGAGGACGAAACCAGAAAAATGAGTACTGTGAAGTATCTAAATGCCATGCTAGGAGGCTTGGTGGTGCAACAGGTTAAAGCATAGCACTGTGAAGCTATTCACAGCCACTGCAGCACGAGTTTGATCCCCAGCCAGGGAGGTGACGTCACCCACATGGTGCAGCAGACCTCTCCTGTCTTGTCTGCTGCTTCCCTCAGCAACTTATTTCAGTAGATCTGCCTGTTCTGTTCCCCACTCTGTCTCTGGTGAATCCTCTCATTGCGCTCCCCTCCACCTCCAACCTCTGGTCTGTGCCCCAGTTCTTGTGTGCATAAATAAATAAATCTTTAAAAAATATAAATGATGGCTCTCCCTGGTGGCACAGCGGGTTAAAGCACAGCACTGAGAATCTAAAAGCCAATTCCGCATGAGTTCGAGCCCCTCCTGCCCCGGAGGTGACCACATGGTGTGGCAGACCCCTCCTGACCCGCCCACTGGTCCCCTCAGCAGTGTGCTTCGTTGATCTGCCTGTTCTGCTCCCCACTCTGTCTCCAGTGAAGCCTCTCACCGCCCCTG
>NW_004567132.1:2339172-2360097 GCF_000260355.1 Condylura cristata
ATATATATATATATATATATAATGCCATGCTAAATGTGGCAGCATTATTCTCTGAGTAAAGAGTTATTAAAGTGTTAAAGATCCTTGAAGAGGATGATGGAATGACCTGATTGCTGATTGACAAAAAAATAACACTGACAAAGGCTGGGTTGTGTGTGCTAGAATAAAGAAAACAGTATTTAAGATGTAATTACAATATTTCAGGTAATCTTTGCCCAATAACTTTATTATAGCTGCTGAGGTTTATTTAAGTGAAACATAATCCCTGCTTATAGTTCAGGCAAGCGCCAATGAGAGCCTAATTTAGCATTATAGGAAACAGCAGACAAATTTTTAAATTTCTTAAGTTGAATTCATAGAATTTGGTGACTAATACAATGGAGGGGCCAATGGAAAAGAAGGAAGAAAAGCGGGTTCTAAGGTTTAAGCTTAGTGACAAAGCAAATTGGTGCTATTATCAAAAGAAAAGGAGTCAGGAGAGCAGCACAAAATGGGTGAGTAATGCTGGGGAAAACATAATGACCTAAGTTTTTAGATACACTGAACTTGAGTTGTTTGCAGAACATTGGAGCAGAAATCATCAGGAGCCAGCTGGATGTTAGATTGAATCTGGAGAGTGTGTATTTTAACCTGTTGTTTAGGTTTTATGGGTAAATGTTTGAGAAAAAGTGGTAGGGAAAGGAGGAGTTGGTACATAGGCAGGTTGAGGGATACTGTCTGTTCCCCTTGGGAAAAAGAGACCCAGAACCGAGCCCTGAGAACCAGCAACTTGAAACCCCATTGAATGTCCAGGAACAGCGTTATTTCCACTTTAGCTTTAGCTTTTTCCCAGACAAAACCAAACAACAACAACAGACTTTAACTTTTTTCAGAGCCCTAGTCCTTTTCTTTTTTAAATAAGTGTTCATGTTAGCTTCTCCATCCACCTTAAATATGAATTCAATTCAGAATTCAAAATAGTATTCCAGTAAGTGCTCAGTATATTTATATTTAGCATTAAGTAACTTATAGTAATAAGAACAGCACCAATAATGTAAGCCATAGATAATCCTTAACTTTCATTAAGCTGGTAGCTCCATGTTCTCTGACAATAGCAAGTAGTGGAATTACATGGTGGATTTCTAAGTAACCATCTTAGTAAAGATGCTTGAAGAAGGAAATGGCTGAAAGGAAAGCAGTTGAGAGATTAAGCATGTCCACTAAATCACAAAATTAACTGGACAACAAAGGAACCTCTTATATAACCTCTTGTGTTTATGAGATATAATATTTTATAAAAATAAACAGATATAATATAGCACTCTTATGCAACTTGTTTTGTACTTTCCAAAGAATGCAGGGACACATTTACTCTCAGAAATGCTATAGTCTGTTGCCCTGCCTATGTCTTTTTGAATCTCATTTTCCTTTTATTACTAAAAACTTACTATAATCCAACATCTCCATTTTTCTTATTTTTATTTATTGTCAAGTGGAAATGCTTCCTGTCAGGTGATAAAAGACTTGTAAATCATTTGTGAATAATAAATACTATTTACTATAATGAGTTAAATACAAGCTATCATGTGTTTCATTTCCTCTCCATCCCCAAACACCATTAAAATGTCAGTAGAGCAGTAAAAATGGTATTAACCAAAAAAGACAAAGAGAATAAGAGAGGCGATGACAGTGAAAAGTCAAAAATATTTCAACACATGTATGGAAGACTAAAAGCAGATGGAGTAGCTACTGACTTAGCAGACTGGATAAACTTACAATATAAATACCTCTATGAGGCAATACTGCCTAGAAGCAAGTTATTTTGTGCTATAAAACCCCTGAGAAGCCAGGACTGAAAACAAGTGGACTGAGTGAAAGTAGAATCCTTGGCTTCCAAACTTCCACTCCGCTTCTAGAAAGCCCAGAGCAAGGCTTAAATGCATCTCTACAGTCCCCTCAGCCCCTTTTGTCCAGTACATCCCATTCTCCTCTAGATAGAAAATTGGGTAATTCGGCCTCCCGGGTGGTGCAAGGGATAAGTCTCAGCACTATCCAGCTACCTGCAGCCACTGCAATAGGAGTTCAATCCAAGGCCTGGGAGCTAAGTCACAGTGTACTGCAGACCTCTCCTGTCTTGCCCACTATTCCCTTCAGTTGATTTGCCTGTTCTGCTCCCCACTCTATCTCTGGTGAATCCTTTCACATTCCCCTTCCCCACATGTCTGGCCTACTTACCAGCTCTTGCATAAGTAAGTAAGTAAATAAATAAATAAATCTTTAAAAGAACATTGGATGATTCGTGGAGAAACAAAATGATTCCAGAGAGAATTCTTTGAACTGCTGGCACTTAGAGTAGCCCAATAAAAAGACCCGATCAGTGCCATAGTGATACCTACCAGTATGCCTTCTCCCCACAGAGGTCTCAATAGCAAACTCAAGGACTGTTAAATATTTGGCAAAGACTTTTGAATAAAAGCTTAAATGAAAACAAACAGGAAAAAAAAAAAAAGGAGAGAATGGTGACATACAGAAGAAAATGTCAAAAAGAAAAAAGTACCCAAACCTCATTAGTCTCGAGAGGGTAAATAAAGGAAGCGATCACTTCCATAAATAGAAACAATAAAAATGAAAATAGCAGAGAACATAGGAGTTCGTAAATAAAAACAAATTACCTCCTCATAGCAGCATTTTTCACACATTTTTCACAATAACAAATAATGAAAACAACCCAATATCTACCAATGAATAAATGGATAAATGAAAGTTGGAATGAAGTAATATTCAGTATTAAAAGAAAATTGAAATTTGAAGACATCTGCTAATAAAATAAGTCAGACCAAAAAAAAAAAAAAGACATAATGTATGACTTCATTTATGTGAATTTCCTAAAATAGTCAAATATATAGAGACGAAAAGAAGAGTGGGCACCAGGGCGAAAGGGAAGGAGGGATGATGAAAAAGATCAGGAGATGGGTAGTGTTAACAGGTGCACAAAATGTAAATCTATTTAATGCCACTGAACTATGTACTTTAAAATTATTAGGATAGTAAATTTTATTTCATGTATATTTTACACTAGAAATTCAACCATAATTAAAAATAATGGAAGTGTTAGAAGATTAAAAAAGGGCCCTCCCTGGTGGCACAGCGGGTTAAAGCACAGCACTAAGAGGCTAAAGCCACTTGGGCATGAGTTTGATTCCCACCTGCCCTGGAGGTGACCACATGGCGCAGGAGATCTCTCCTGACCCACCCACTGCTCCCCTCAGCAATGTACTTTGTCAGTCTGCCTGTTCTGCTCCCCACTCTGTCTCTGGCGAATCCTCTCTACGCCCCCTGCACCTCTGGCCTGTGCCAGTTCTGTATGATTAAATAAATAAATCTTAAAAAATAAATAAATGAAAAAACAGCTACTAGTAAAAGGAACCAAAAAATGAGCAATGAATTAGTAGAAACTAAAAGGTTTTTTTTTTTTAAGATTTATTTATTTATGCATACATGAACTGGGGTATAAACTGGGGTATAAGCTATTGGTGCAAGAGGTGAGAGGCTTCACCAGAGACAGAGCGGGGAGCAGAATAGATGGATCCACTGAAACATACTACTGAGGGGAGCAGCAAGCCAGACAAAAGAGGTCTACCATGCCCTGTGGGTCAGCTCCCTGATTGGGGATTGAACTGGTGCTGCAGTGTCTGCAGCTAGCTTCATAGTGCTGCACTTTATCCCACTGTACTACCAGGGAGAGTCCAGAAATTAAAGTTTGTTGTCTTTTTTTTTAACTACTATTACAGGGCTCTCCCTGGTGTCTCATCGGGTTAACACACTGCATTATGAAGCTCTCCAAAGCCACTGCAGCATGAGTTCAATCCCCCACTGGGAAGCTGACCCACATGGCATGGCAGACCTCTCCTGATATGCCCACCGCTCCCCTCAGTAGTGTATTTCAGTAGATCTTCCTGTTCTGTTCCCCACTGTGTCTGGTAAATCTTCTCACCCGCCACACCTCTGGCCTGTGCCCCAGTTCTGTAAGCATAAATAAAAAAAAAAAAAAAACTTAAAAAAAATATTATTGCAATAGCATTAAAAACATAAAATATTTAAGGATGAATTGAACTAAATATTCACAAGTCCATTACACTGCAAAATCGCTGAGTGAAATTAAATAGATGGACTTCTACTTATCCTCAAGATGTATGATAAAGCCACAATAAATTAGAGGAGGTAGTACTGGCATAAAAATAAACAAATAGATCAATGGAACAGAGTAAGGAGTTCAGAAATAGATTTGTATATATACATTAAATGAAAAATTTAGGAAAAGAGTTTTTCCAACAAATTATGTTAGAACAACTGGAAGCCCATATGCAAAAATAACCAAAAATGCCCACTTGTTTCTTATATCACATATTAAAAAAATTAACTCGAAAGAGATCCTCTCATCATATTAAAAATTAACTGAAAATAGATTATTACCTACGTGGAAGCACCAAAACTATAAAAATTTCTTGAAGAAAACGTAGAATAAAATCTTGACAAGTCTATATATGCTGTCCATGTTAAATGGTATGACCATTTTGGAAAGTTCATTTTATAATTCCTTAGGAAGTTAAACATACCTCTTCATATGATACAACAACTTCATTCCTAGGTACTTATCCAAGAGAAATGAAAAGTGGGAACCACCCACAAGGCCATCAGCTGTCTAGAGGAGAGCTATCTTGTGACTGGAATCATATTCAGCAATTAAACAGAACAAACTATATTTACAGAACAACAACAACAAAAAAATCCTCAAAAGGGTCATTTGAGGAAAGAAAACAAGACACAAAAGACTACATGATTCTGTATATTGGACATTCTAAAACTGCCAAGTGGGAGTGACCAGAGTGGATGAGGGAAATTCTTGGAATGATAGTGGTAATGGAGACAAGACTACACACATTGTCAAAACCCACTAACTGTACACTAGATGAGGGAACTTTACCAAATACAAATTTTACATCAATAAATCGGTTAAAAAAAAAAAAAAAAAAGACGGGCTCTCCTTGGTGGCACAATAGGATACAGCAGAACACTATGAAGCTCTCTGCAGCCACTGCAGCATGAGCTCCATCCCTGGCCAGGGAGGTGACCCACATGACACAGCAGACCTCTCCTGTCTTGGCTGCTGCTCCCCTCAGCAGAGTGTTTCAGTCAATCTGCCTGTCTTGCAGGTCTCTGGTGAATCCTCTCACCTCTGGCCTATGCCCCAGGTTTTGTATGCATAAATAAATAAATCATTTTTTAAAAGACAAAGAGATGTAAATAGAAGACAAAAGATTAAAAAGTGAGAAGATGAATTTGAGAGGCTTATGAGGCCACTAATAAGAGGTCCAGAAAGAGAAAACACTGTTTCCTATTAATCTAATTTGTCCTCTAGAAAGGTGAATTTGCAGCATGATCCATGACAGAGCATTATTTAAGAGTTTACATTTTAACTTAGCCTTTTAAATATATGCATATCTTTTAAATGTCAAAGTTTTAGACTTTCTTAAACAGCTTTCCTTTTTCTAAGTCACCTATTTCCATAAACAAACTTTAAACCTAGCTTAATTTGTTATTTAGACCTTAGAATAAGGAGTAGGTCTGTTTTGTGGTGAGTTTGAAATATGCAATTTTTTTAAAAAAGAAATTATTATTTGAATTGCATATTTATTTAACACATTGTATTTTCATTGCTGGATCTCTGAAACCCAGCCATGTATCTCTTCTAACAACCTTAATACAGAACTAATTTACTTATCATGCATATAAAATATATTAACTAGTGCCAGCTATTCCTCACCTTTTGTACACTTTTGAATATGATATAGAAGAAAAGATGGTTTAATTCAGTAGAGCAAGATGCTAGATGTATTCACTAGTTTCACCATACCCAGGAATGTGAACTTTAGGACTCAGCCTCAATGTCCTCATCTGTAAGTCAGGTAAGTCAGGGGCTAACTAGGTGATTACTCAGTGCCACACTCTAATCCACTTTTAAGATCACTTACATTTATGTCTGATTTTTTTTTAAGATTTATTTATTTATACAGAACTGGGGTATAGGCCAGAGATGCGGAGGATCAGAGGATTCACCAGAGACAGAGCGGGGAGCAGAACAGGCAGATCAAGGAAGTACACTGCTGTGGGGAGCAGCGGGCGGATCAGGAGAGGTTTGCCACGCCACGTGGATCACCTCCGGGGCAGGCGGGGATCGAACTCATGCAGAAGTGGCATAAGCTTCTTAGTGCTGTGCTTTAACCCACTCTGCCAGCAGGGAGGGCCTTATGTCTGTTTTTAACCTTTAATTTCTTTCCTTAATTTTTAACTAATTTTTTTTTTAGTGCCTAAACCAAATAGTGGGATAAACAGCTCAGAAAGGTGTATTTTATAGCAGAACAGTTGTAACAATGCTCTGAATTAAAGCTGGTGCTTAGGAGATGTACTACAGCATTCAGAAGTATATCTGAATATATACTTTGTAAATATAACAAGATTCTTTAGGACCTCTTTTGAAAAAATGCAGTTTTCTTTTATACATTTTAATGTAAGAAAATGAAAAAGAGGGTGGCCACACAATATGTTCTATTAAGGGATTTTCTTTTCTCTAACTTTACCTTTCTCATTTTTAAAAACAAATATGAAAACTCTATAGAAAGCTGACTTGGACATATACCTAAGAAAACTCATTAAAGTCAATGATTCATTCAAATATCTTAATCAAACAAAAAAAATAGAGCCTGCAGATCTTTGATTAAAGTAAAAATTAAGAGTTTCCACAAAGGCTTAATTGATACACAAAATTTTATCACTGCAAATTTTAATTGTATTTATTCCTCTATCCATTTCATAGGGTAAAAGTTGCATTTCTCAAATTTATTATTGATGTTAAACATTAAAATGAATATGCCTACATTCCTAAAAAACTAATAAGGGCTCTTTTAACATATAAGTATCTATTATTGTGATTCCAACTGTACCCCAGTAAAGGTAGTTGAAACCTAATCCCTAGTACCTTGGACATAAGATATGAGAAATCCTAGCCTCCAGTATCTTAACATGACCTTATCTAGAAATAGGGTTGTTTCAAACGCATAGTTAAGTTGAGTTCATCCTGGAATAAGTGGACCCTTAATTCAATATGACAGTGTCCTTCAAAGAAGAATAGGAACACTTAGGGATGATAACCATATGAAAAAAACTGTAGAAACTAGTTAATACTGCCACAAGCCAAGGGAGCTTCTGGAAGATGTGGTAGGTCCTAGGGGCTGTGGAAGGAGTATGGTCCCATAAACACCTGGATTTCCTTTATCTAGCTTCCAAACACGAGAGAGTAAGTTTATGTTTTTTCAAACACACAGTTTATAGCACTTTGTTGCAGTAGTCATGGGAAATTAATCAAATATATTTGCAGATATTAGATACACACATGAACACACAGAGACACACACACACAGAAAGAGATCCTTCATTTTAACCAAACTACTGAGTTACATAGCTAAAAATCTAATACAGTCATCAGAGTTCTGGGTGTAAAATTAGATAATTATAATAATGCGTGATGCCTTAGAACATCTACACAATCTCTTTAAGACATTAAATTTCTTTTTTTGGCAATGTAAGGGAACTTGACAATAAAGAAAATAAATGAAAAGACATACTTACCAAGGGACAAATACTATAATATCTCTGAGAAAGGCAAGACAGTCTACTCAAAAGATAGGGGGAAAAAACAGCTACAAGAGAACTGTATCCAAAAAGCTGTCAAATTATAGCATTTTTTAAATACTAAACTATCTGAATTGCAAAATAATTTGCAAACTTGACAGCAGTAACAACTTATTTCATAATTTATGATGAAACCTGGAAAATGTTTCAGAAGACAACTTTAAATATGAAAACATCAAACAAGGGTTTGATAAGGACACCATCTTTTTATGTCCATTGATACTAGAGTTAGTAAAGTGAAAAGTATTATAGAGACATCAAGATATGAGGAGCTATAAGAGATATAAAGGAAGGGTCTAGTCACAAACTGATTAATTGATCAAGGGTGTTCAATTCAAAATTATAAGGCTTTTGTATGAAACTTGATGTTTCTAAAACTTAAACAAATAGCAAAAGTTTGTTACATGGGTAAGTTATGTTATAGAATGAATTTGAAAACTGTACACTCTCAACTTTCCCTAGTTCACCTGGTGCAACCACAATTCTTGTTCAACCCCTCTCCTTTCTCTATTCTTGCACTATTGTAGCTAAATGTGGCTAGAGAAAAGATTCACTAAGCTGACCAGTCTTTGTATTCATAACTACTAAGCTTAAACCAGTATTGCATTTTTGACTCTACAATGTACCAAGGACAAAGCACTGAGCTACTCTATGACTGACTGAAGAAAACCTTGACTGCAAAGATTTCAAAAACTTTCTGACATTTCTATGATTTTCCCAATTTTTCTTAGCAACCAAGAACAATTTATTTTCTCTCTTCTCTCTACTGAAATCATCAGCAGCAGACCTGAAATGTGAACACCAAGAAAGCAAGCCTCCAAATACCATGCTTAGCATGGTAGGAGAACATTTTGGATTCTACTACAAGGACTTCATCTCAAATTTCATTCACAGAGCAGAAGCTGTGTAAAGGATAGACAGGGCTGAAAGTGGCTGGTAGCTGGAATGTATACCACAGAAATCCCTTATGAGTAAAAATGTGAATCTGTGACTTTGTTTGGCATATTTAACATTATCACCACCTACACATTCAGTTAAAAACTGTTCATAACCCAGGAGAAATGCCTGATTCCCTCCTACATCACATCTCAGCTTAGTTTTGGTGTGAGCTGTGGGCAATTGAGAATGTCTATACCTTTTACCCAGAGTGTTAGGGGGAAAGGATGTCCTGAAGAACTCTACAGATATAGGTTTTGGGGACTCCACCCCCACTCCAGACACCCAGACACCAAAACTACAAATCCTAGCAACACCAAAGGGAGGACTGCTAGGACCGGAGGGCGGAGTTAAGGAGTTAAGCTGCCTTTTTTTTTTTTTTTTGGTATATAAAGCCAAACTTGCTGGGCTAAGGGTCTTTCTCTCTCTCTCTTGGCCTCGTGGCTGGTGGCAGATCACTTGGCTCTTCATTAGTTTTCAGTGTGATATTGGGGTTCCAGGTCAGCGGAATTGGTAAGACACATTAATTAACTTGTATCTCTCGCTCTCTCTTTCCCTGGGTTGTTCCTTTTCTTTTTCTCTTGTAAATAAACCCATTATTGACCTTTTTGTGTGTGTCTGCAGTGCAGCTGAATCTTAAGCACATGGGTAAGGACCCACAGACAGGCAACCCAGTTCACGTTGGGTTGCCTGTAACAGGAGCATTCAATAACAACACATAGAACCTATAAAATAGACCATTAGTAATATTTAATAAGTAAGTAGTAATAACACAATGAACTTTAAAATATTTTCTTTGACCCTTTCATCACTTGTATGTCATTAATAAGTCCTTGAAGTCACTCTTTCTGGTTTTCAGTAGTGAATTCTGCTTCCAGAGTCTTCCATATTTAGGCCAGCTACAGTACTTTTGTAATAATCATTAATATTTAAAATAGTAACAAAATTATTAGAGAATAAATTAGGTTCTTATATCAAAATGATACCAGAAGTATGATAATTTACATCAAAAATGCTAATCAGTGAGAAATAGAGTTTTCTGGTTATCTTTAGTGAGCTAGAAATATACTGTAATATGAAATCCCACTTAATTGACAATTTCTCACTTTATTTGTTAACCAAACATCTAATTTCCCAATATAACTTTCCTTCTTTCTGAACAATCATTTATCTGAAAATGGTTTAATACCAAATTAGAGTAACATTAGCAATTTCAGGTGTTTTTTTTTTTTCCATTTGGAATACATGTATTATAATACGTGTATTTTTAAAGTGTACTCAAAATAAGCCAATAAGTAAGTGCTGGAAAGAAGTAACTGAAATCACAAGTAAGTGACAACTTAATATAGTTAGCCAGGGGTCCCTGTTGGCTTAGTGGGTTAAAACTCAGCACAATGAAGCTATCAATAGCTACTGCAGTAGGAGTTCAATCCTTGGCCAAGCAGGTGACTCTCATAACATGGCAGACCTCCCCTGTCTTGCCTGCTGCTCCCCTCAGCAGTGAGTTTCAGTACATCTGCCTGTTCTGCTCCCCACTCTGTCACAGTTGAATCTTCTCACCCCCCACACCTCTGTCCTGTACCCCATTCTTGTATGCATAAATAAATAAATCTTTTCAAATATATATATATCTTTAACTAGAAAAAGCCACCAGCTGTAATGTTATAAGAAGTTTCTCCACCATCCTACTAGCAGAGTTTCTTCATAACCAGAGCCCACTACCACACATTTTTATTCATACTACATTTTCTCTACATTTCCACAACTAAAATCTTGCTTAAGTGTCACTTACACTTTTTGTATTTTACCCATCTGCTTTTTGCACTATTCACTAGTGTGAGTGGGTGTGTTGCACAGCCTCTATACAAGGCTGTCTTTGTGGGCACATTTATACATTCAAACCCAGGTGAAATCAGGTTAAAATATACCAGAGAAAAATGAATAGCTAGGTCCGATGAAAAACATGAAGAGAATGTGCATAGCACCTTTAGTCATGATATTTAAAACTTAAAACCAAATAAGTGTAACATCCATCTACAGTAGAACAGATAAATTCATGTAATAGCATGTTATAACAGCAATTTAAATAACAAACTACTGTTCACACAATAAGATGGATCAGTCTCAGAGAACTGATATTGAACAAAAAACAGGCACATACACAAAAAACATGCAGTATGATTCTATATATGTGTAGTTTAAGCACAAGTAAAATTTACTGCTAGTGATTCAAACCAGAGCAATGGTTGCTATTTGGGATGGTGATATTGGCTGGAAGCAACTCAGTGGAGACTTCTAGGATGCTGGATCTATACTTTGACCTAGGTAGTTGTGACAGGGGTATACATACACATCTAGTACTTAATGTATACACATATGTAGAAAGTAAACTTTAAAATTAGTGCTTTTACTATATGAATATTGTAACTTAATATTTTAACTCAGTACTAAATTGCGGTACATTCTCCAAAAGACTAACAGAACTTTAAAAGGCAAACAAAACTATGTATATTCAATGGAATGACATCCAAAATTTAAAAAAAAAATTTGTTTAGTATGATCCCATTTGTATGTGTGTTCATATATATATATACACACACACACAAAACTAGGTAAAATATATATATTATATATAATATATATACATACATATATAATATAAACTAGGTAAAATATATATATATATTATATGTATATATACATATATGTATATAATATATATACATATATATAATATAAACTAAGTAAAAGTATAGCTCCAGCATCCTAGAAGTCTCCACCAAGTTGCTTCCTAGCCAATAACAATTCCCCAAAAAACAACCATTGCTCTGATTTGCATCACCATAAATAGCATGGACAATTTCCAGAAGGATATACAGGAAAATGTTTGTAACAGTTACTTTAACTAATGGAATGTAAGAATAAGGATTGGGGCTTATACACAGACTGGCTTTCTTTTTTTTTTTTTTTTAAGATTTATTTATTTGTACATACAGAACTGGGGTACAGGCCAGAGGCTCAGGGGCGGTGAGAGGCTTCACCAGAGACAGAGTGGGGAGCAGAACAGGCAGATCGACGAAGTACACTGCTGAGGGGAGCAGCGGGCGGGTCAGGAGAGGTCTGCCACGCCATGTGGTCTCCTCCGGGTCAGGCGGGGATTGAACTCTTGCGGAAGTAGCTTTAGCTTCTCAGTGCAGTGCCTTAACCCGCTGAGCCACCAGGGAGGGCCCATGGCTTTCTTTTTAGTACAATTTTTTTTAAAAAACTAAATATTTTATATTCTTTATATTAGGCTGATTCATATGAAATTTCATTTTTGTAAATCAAAAATAAGAGAACATAGTTCAATCTAATATAATGAGCACATACAAATCTGTGTTGAGTTAGACATTCTCTATAAACATTCACTAATTGAGAACTTAAAATAACATGCATGTCAACATAAAGAGCATAACTCAACTCAATATGATTTAGTTATTGTTTGTTACCTGAAAGTAACTTAACAATCCCTTTGTTTTTAAATTGATAATAGTTTGAACCTACATATCGGTATTACAATAATACAATATACTCAAAATTGAAAAACAAGATGACATCCTAGTTTTTTCACTGGCTTTCTGTTCTAGCGTAAGCTGCTTTGTGGTTCTCAATTCTTGATAACATGAAGAAAATAATGCCTGACTTATAGGGCAGAAAGGTACAAAGCACAAAATGTAATTATTAATGTTTTTTTAATGAGGAAAGGGAATAACCCATATTTGCTTTGAAGAAAAAATGTTTTCAGTGTCCATACTGCAATTTTTGTTCTTCTAGATCAGTGGTTTTCAATTGTTAACTCAGGACTCTTTGTCATATGCATTGTAGCTATTAATATTTACCATATTATAAGGCAAAAATATTTAAAAATAACTATGAACCTATTATATGTTAACATCAATAAATTTTATGAGAAATCGCTGTATTCTTTAAAACAAAGAAAAATAGTAAGAAGAGAGGTGTTAGGTTAATTTCAGAAAAGTTCTTTAAATTCTACTTAAGACAAGCCAGTTGGCCTCTCCTATCCACTTCTGTATTCCATCTGTTGTAACATGTTTTGGTTGAGGATATAAAAAAAAAATTGGCTTTACAAAGATATGCAGTTGCAAAAGGAAAGCACATTTTAACTGCCTCTTCAGATAATTATTGATATGACTATCTGACAATATCAAAACCCAGTAAGAGCTAGCTCCTTAAAGGTCACTTGCAATCTAGAGTCAGAAACCAATGAACTTGATTCATTGCTTTTTATGAACACAAAGTTTATATCAATAAACTATCCCTACCCTGCTACATTTTGCATTTTCACTGCATTTTGCATTTTTAATGGATCTTACACCTATCCATAATTTGGTGACATTATTCATTTGGTCATATTGGAAATATCAGAACTTTATTTAGATCTTCCCAATGTTGAAACACTCCTTATATAATACTAAAAAATCACCCTCATTCATATCACCATTCATATCATTAGAAACTGTCAACTCAAAGTGTGAATGCATCCTGGCATAATGCTTAAAAACTCAAATTTTTACTTTGGCAAAATTTGTTTTCCCCTTTACATGACAAGTTACTTCATTTATTGTTCTGAAAAGTTCTATCAAACACCCAAATTTTTATATACATAGGTCTGTTGTTTAGTTGTCATCTCCAGTAATTGTGATGCTCTATGGAAAAAAAGTGGCTACTTTGCTTGCAACTCAATTTGTTTGCATGCCTTCCTCCATAACAGCTTTGGGTTTTCATACTTCATATGTAACCACAATGCTTTTTGTTGTCTTCCCACCTCATCACCCAGAATATGTATATTCAAAGGTCAAGTTTTAATGAAATCCATGATTTTTACTGCTTCAGCAGGGACATTCTTAAGTGGAACTGAGCCATCTTCACCTAGTACACATTAGAGCCAATGAGGTCTAGGCCAAGGTATTAGCAGTTCTCACTACCATTACAGTTGTTAGTGTAAAATTTAGTGAGAAGAATGGCAAAGAGAAAGAGAAAATCAAATAGCATTTTACTACTGTTTTGCAAAAAGTTTGGACCCTGAACAAATCTGAGGAGCACCCAAGGACCATCATTTGAGAACTGCTGAGTAGCAGACACTTCAGATAAAGAAGACTGACAGCTGAAGGAGATTGAAATATTTTACCTAACTCAGAGTCAACAGTAGTGGGACTGACCAAAACAGTCATGGGAAGCCCAATCATGTTTAAGAGATCAATTAGTGAGGACAGGTGTTTCTAACTATTACTGAGATGTAAACAATGTTTCCCATCCATGCCAGCACTCTTCTGGAAAATACCAAATGACTTGCCCCATCATACCTCCTTCTCACCAAAGAATAACAGATTCCCGCTCATAGACCTCTTAAATTAGGCTTCGAATTAGTACATTCAATTCTGCCATTGTCTAAGAGCAAGCTGAAAATACCTGCATGACCAGAGAGTAACTATGTATAGTTCAAAGTTACAATGTGTAGGGTGTGTGGAATATAAGTGTTTACTTACAGAACAGACCTTTACTCGACTTCTAGGAAAATTAACCTGTGGGTTTTAAGGCAGTCTGGCAGGCTCCACCCAGCCATTTTTCCAGAAATAATAGCAGATCCTGGTGATGCCATTGAGAACTGCAGCTCCACCCACCCCCTCCTGCAGTCTCTGCCCAAACTCAGAAAGCAACAAACAGGGCTCAGAGTGGAGTAAAGGGAACTGGAGATGTGATGTGAGCTGGGAGGAAGAGAGAAGGACAAGTTCTCTCAAGGGTTGAGCATTAAGAGGAAATGTTACAGGGCAACCCCAATGTGAATGGGGTTCCCTGACTGTGGATCCTCACCCTGTGCTTGAAGGGACTTTTGATAAGATTAAACTTCAGACACACACAGTAAGGTTGGTAATGGGTTTATTTACAAGAGAAAGGGAAATGAATAACTCAGGGAAAAGAGAGAGATAAGTTGGATAATGTGTCCTACCGATTCCGCTGACCTAGAACCCGATAGCACCCTAAAAACTGGTGAAAAGCCGAGACAAGCCATGAGCCAAGAGGCCAAGAGTCCCCCAAAGCCCACATGTCTGGTTTTATGTCCAAACATGACTGCTTAACTCCACCCTCAGATTCCAGCAATCCTCTTTAGTGATGCTGGATTTGTAGTTCTGGTGTCTGGAGTGGGGGTGGAGTCCACAAAACCTGCATCTGTAGAGTTCGTTCAGGACATCCTTTCCCCCTAACAGAAGCACCAAATATAGGTGCTTGTCCTGTGTTTGGTAGGATATTTAGCAGGCTCCTTAGCTGCCACTCACTAGATGCCAATAATATTCCCTCCCAGTTTTGACAACCAAAAATGTCTCAGGCATTGCCAGATGTCCTGGGGGGTAGGGGTGAGACAAGGGTTGGAGGCCAAGTTAATCATTGAGTAAAAGGCACTGGTCTGGATGTGTTATTATCTCAGCATATAAAGTTCATTCCTTTCAAAGACAAACAGCTGCTCTGATTTTTTTTTTTAATGGAAATTAAAAACTGTAAGCCCAAGCTGAGTTCCTGGGAATGGTTTCAACTTCTGTCTAGCTTCTTCAGTAATTATTTACTGGCTACCAGGGGCTCTGGCTTGTGATCTACAAGATAAAATGTCTAGTTTGGAGTCAGTCATCCTGGGTCCTGTTACTGCTCTGCAATTAACTCCTTGTGTCTGGGTTTCGTCATTTCTCAAATGGGTTCAATAGAACCTCCCCTACCTTTCTGTACAGGTGATTATAAGGATACAATGAAAGGAGACAGAGAGATGTAAAAGTGCTTTGAAAAGTTAAGAGAAAAATATAGCCAGACATAATTAAGTCATTATGGTCTTTGCAAAAAAAATAAAAGGTAACACATTAACAAATGACCTTAAAGTGTTTGATGCCCTTTTCTACTTTTAATTACATATGGTTTGCCTCACCAGTGTAGGAGTGGACCATTTGCCACTAAAAACAGTCATTTGCGACTGCAAGTGCAGAGAACAAATGTGATCTGAATCCGTGAAAAAATACTAGAGGCAATGACTAACTTTAGATGCTTAATTTGAAGATCTTCTCTTCTTAGCAAACAGCAGTAGAAGCCCTTCACCACAGCCCCAGGACTGCTGCATGGTGACGGTTATAATAAGAAAAATTAAAAACGGAACACAGATTCTCTTGAGAGACTCTATGGATGTGTTAGTGAATGAAGGAAAAACTGTAAGAGCCATGAGAAGTGTAGGAGAGATGAGTCCACATTGTTCTGTGACAAAGTTGTCACAGCGACTAAGTTGGTGTGAGAATTTTAGGGTATGAGAGGAAAAGGTGCTGAGAGATGATCAACAAAAGCAGAAAGGAAAGCTGGAAATTTGCTAGGATAAGTTTCCATTATTTCAGAATTTTCCTAAATACCAGGAAGTAGAACTTGTCTTCATCTTCCTCTCTCTGTTTCCTGCAATAAACGGCCTCTGTCATTACCCTAGATCGCTACCGTCATTTTTCTTTTATGTGGCTGTGCAGAATTCATGGAAACAATTCCTTAGCAATAAAATAGAACTGTTTCTAGTTTTTTTCTTTTTTTAATGATAAGTCAAACTGAGTAAATACCTACGAAGGAAATATTTTTGTGACTCTATCTCCTCAGGAGACACGCTGAGTTATAAACCTTCTGAGTCAAGAGGTATATACATCTTATGTTTTCATTTTAATAAGCTTTTTGAGGAATTCTGTCCCTTTAGTTATCATGGAGCCATGTTGTTGTTCTAGTTATATCTGTACCACTCAGCACTTGAGCACATGCCTGGTGGTACTTGATACCTCCTAATTTTGGAGTTGTCCAAAGGAGTGCTTGCATGATCTCAAATTTGGAAAATCCCTAAATATAAAGATCTCAATCATAATCCTTTGTCTTCTTTTTCAGTACTATCTGTGCCATAATATTCCAAATAAGCAAAATTGAAATCGTCAGTGTTCTTTCTGCTGCTCTACCTTCTGAAAAAAGGTTTCTTCAGCTGCTGAGCTTCATCAGTTTTCATTTTATTCCATTTCTGCTTCTAGTTTCCTTCCCCCGACAGAATTCTTTGTTTCTGATCTCTCTTTGGTAGTTCTGTTAGGAGTCTACCCTGGATTTTATATATTTTAAAAATAAATTATAGTTTTACTTTATGTACCATGCAACAAAAACTAAGACAGTTCTGACAGCTTCCCAGAAGCCATTTTTAAAAATAATATAATAGTTTATTTTTACATCATTTTGTGCCTTTTCCATCTCAGTTGTAATCCCTGTGGGCTTCCCATCAGCAAAGTCCAGTGTTCTCCACCCCATAAAATGTGTCTCTGGTATATAGTTGTTCATTATTATTATTATTTTCTCCCCTGGTCCTTCATACTCCTGTTATGAGTGAAACCATCCAGTATTTTTCCTTTTCGTTCAAAAGCCATATATTGCTAGGTGTAAACTTAGATAACCTGCTTCTTTCCTGCTAGGGATAACTAATCTTTCCCTCAATCTCATTATTTACATCTCTCCATAAATATCAAGCAATCGAGAGTATTAATTTCATCATCCAATGCACATCTCATTTTATTTAACTATTTTCAATTGGGTCTATGAATAAGTTTACAGAACACACAAACATGTAATAGCATAACAGATTGTCACTATTAGATGCAACAGTAGCAGTAGTTCAATTTTCATGTGTTTTCTATAGATAACAGGTAGGAGGAGAATCAGGAGAATGTGAGGGTCAGTTAGTATACACCAGAGAATGGCTGATGACTGTCCCCAGTAGCTTCTGGGAAGAACTCTGGGAATCACAGCACAGTGTAATATGTGCCATCCACATGGAGCTGTGTGAGTCGGTGAAGCGTCTGCCAGGTACCACTTTAAAATGTACTCACCAGGGCTCCTATTTACCTTCAGACTCTCTCATCAATGACTTGTGAGCAACATTTGCTGATTCCATATCCTGAAATATTATCACCTACAGCCTAAGTCACAGGTATTGAGAACTGAAAAGAACTTTACTGAGAAAGCACAATTGTCCTTATCTAAAGGCAAAGTATCTGATAAATGTGTTTAATTCACTGAGGGTAAATTACAGAGCCAGGACGTAAGCCTGGGCCCCTGTCATGAGCTCTGGTGCACCAGTCACATCATGGGGTTACAGTAATTGTAGGGTTAAGCCCAAGCCACACCATGGTCCAAAAGCAGCCAACATGCCCCATGCACTGAAACGCCATGGTGACTAGAAAGCACAAGCACTTCTGGGCTGTGTTAAAGCATTCTCGGAGCCTTACAGCCCTGCAGGCTTGTGCTTCCATAGTTCATCTGTTGTACAAAATGTCATGGACGTTGGTAGTTATTTAAAGCCAGCTAACAGATTAATATATTTTTTTAATTTTTATTTAAAGATTTATGTTATGCATGTAAGAACTGGGGTACAGGCTAGAGGTATAGGTAAGAGGATTCACCAGAGACAGAGTGGGGAGCAGAACAGGCTGACTAATGAAGTACACTGCTGAGGGCAGCAGCAGGCCGGTCAGGAGAGGTCTGTGGCACCATGTGGTCACCTCCCTAGCTGGGGATCGAACCTGAGATGCAGTGGCCAAGGATAGCTTCATTGTGCTGTGCTCTCACCCGCTATGCCACCAGGGAGGACCCGGTGAAGGAAACTTTTGTGTAGCAATAATAGTTTTGCCACATTATTCTTAAATTGAATAGTGTAGATTTAGAAATGATACCCCAGTTTTACATTATAGAGGCAAAGAAACAGTTGCAAAGAAAAAACCAATCTCTTATTAATAAATATTTTGTTTTGTGACTTTAATCTGTCTGTCATCCTTCAGCAGATATTAAATTCCTGCTAAAATGTTTGCAATGTCTGAGCATTGTAGGCATACAAATGATCAAAAACAAACTCTATTTCAAAAAATTTATAGCAAATACAGGCGATGTTTGCAAATACAGTGTGAAAGTATGAGTACTTTTTAAAAGTTTTGCAAAAATGCTGTGGAAGTTTAAAGTTACTTCCTATTGGAATCCCAGAAAGATTCAGGAAGTGAAATTTAGTCTATAGGAAGGGAGGGAAAATTTTAGTAAGTGGGAGGGAATTTTAGATTGAGAGAGGGGAATGTAACAGAAATAGAAAAACCTGGGGAGTTGGGAGGAAGGCAGAAAGGAGGAAGAGAAAAAAGAGAAGGAGGGGGGAGGAGGAAGAAGGAGGGGGGAGAGAGAAGAAAGAAGGTGGGCACAGGGAGGAAGGTAGAGGGAGGGGGGGAGGGGTCCACCTGAGCACTGGAGGTAAGGATGAGATGAAAAACGGAAAATAAAACAAAAAAGACAAATTGGACCTGTAGACTTGCTAAGTGGTCATACATTTGGATCCAGGGAAGGATCAAGGACATTCTGTGTTAAGGTGGATATAAGGACTAGAGTCAGCTACGGAGACAAGAGATTTGCTGGTGGAATCTAGGATTTGGCATCTAATGACTTATAAGACAAAGATAAGCTAAGGCTTCAAATCTTGGTCCTTGGGGAGCTGATGGGAAAATCCAAAGGAATCTCAGTCTCCATAGAAGCAAAAACCTATGCCAGCACCAGTGAGAAATTAATTGTGCTTGGGTGGTTGGTTCATCTTGAGAAAAAGTAGTATTTCTTCTTCTACTTCTTAGAAAGGCAGGAAGAGCTTTGTGTCCTGAAGGATTAGGCTTCCTTCAAAAATTAGAAAGACTTTTTTTCTTACTGGCTCTATAATTCCTGATCCTGGAACATAGGATCAGGCTGAGAGCCATTTCCAAAGAAGCTTGTTAATACAGATATATAGGGAAAAGTGTATTCACCTGCTTATTGTTCTCCCTTGGCCTTAAGCATATATATACTAACATATACTATACTATACTAAAGAATCAATTCTGTTATTTTTTTCTATATACTTAGAAGTTGCATCATAATTAGAATATTAGTAGAGATGCATTTATCCCCCTAAAGTCAAGAAAAGCCAAATCAGGAACAGCTGCCAAAAAAAATATCTACCAAACTCAAATAAGCTCAGATCATCCCCTGGGGGCTGCCCTGGCAAGTTAGATCTGGGTGACCATTCTAACACCACCCTCCTCTGGCCAGATATGTTCCCTTTCCTACGGGACTGAAGAGTTTGGTGGCATCAGTGCTCAAAGCCACACTCACTAGTTATGAAACAATCACAATTTCTGTAGATAAGGCCTGCTCTTTTCATTCTTATATATGCTTCCTGTTTGCATAACAATGACTTTGACACAAATGACAGAATGTTTGAGGAGAAATCTATGTTTCCAGAGCTTCACCTATGCAGAGGAGCAAAAATCTTTCATCCCAAAATATGCCTTTGTGGCAAATGATTGAATTCATGGGAAGAAACTAAAGGGTAGGTAAACCTTGCCTTTGTAAAAGTTATTTACACGTAAACTTCCATAAGGGCAGTGCTGCGACGACCTAATCTCTTTCTCTCTTTGCAGTGGGAAGGCAGACAAATCTGCACACATTTGTCTACTCTGCTTTCCTCAGTAAATTCCCTAACTGACCTCTCATCTTTCCTCAGCCAAAGTCTTTCTGTCTTAGCTAAGTATTGAGGATGATTTCTGAAGGCCTGTAGGTGAGTTGTTCAGTCATGCTTGGCCTCTCTCAGATGTCTATACAGGAGATAAACATATCATTATTAAAATTCCTTTTGACGTTTTCTTTTTTCAAGCTGCCTGCTGCTTGTTTGATTATTTGCCAACTTAGAAGAACCCAGAGGGGTACAGAAGATTACTTTTGTGCCCTGATAACCTGTGTACATCCTTTGAACCAGTGTTTCTACCTAAGAAAATAATGCTAACTGGCATTTTCGACATGGATGGAACTTGAGGGGGTTATGCAAAGTGAAATAAGGCACACAAGGAAAGATAAATAACCAAATACCATATTGCACCTATAGGTGAGAATATAAAAAACATGCACACTTTAGATTCTAATAGGAAGGTATGCATTGTGGGGCTCTCTCTGGTGGCACAATGAGTTAAAGTGCCACATTACAAAGCCCTCTGAAGGTGCTACAGCACGAGTTCGATCGCGCGCCAGGGAGCTGACCCACATGGTCAGGCAAATCCCTCCTTACCCACCTGCTGCTCCCCTTAGCAGTGTACTTTGTCAATCTGCCTGTTCTGCTCCCCACTCTGTCTCTGGTGAATCCTCTCACCCACCACACCTCTGGCC
>NW_004567132.1:2361242-2435066 GCF_000260355.1 Condylura cristata
AAAGACACAAAAACACTGATTCAAAAAGATATCTGCACTCCCATGTTTATTGCTGCTTTACTTACAATTGGAAAGACATGGAAACAGCCCAAATGTCCAAAAGTGGATGACTGGATTAAAAAGATGTGGTACATATATACAATGGAATATTGCTCAGCAACCAAAAAAAAAGAAAAAAAAAAAAGAAACACATGCCTTTTGCAATAACATGGATAGAGCTGGAAAAGATCATGTTTAGTGAAATAAGCCAGAAAGAAAAGGAAAAGTATCGGATGGTTTCACTCATAACAGAAATATAACGGACCAGGCAAGAAAATAATAATAATGATGAACAGCTATATACCAGAGACATTTTATGGGGGTGGAGTGGGGAATGGGATCAAAAACAATGGGGGAAGGGAAATGCACTGGACTATGGTGATGGCACATGGGTGATTTGGTGATGGGAAGCCCAAGGGGATTGCAACTGATATGGAAAAATGCACAAAATGATGTAAAAAAATAAACATATTATTCTTAAAAAATAAAAAAGATGTGTACTACAGTTTGTCACAACAAAAAAATGCATAGGGTCCTCCCTGGTGGACAGCAGGTTAGGATGCAGCACTGCAGGCGAGCCACAGCTGCTTCAATGGGAGTTCGATCCCCCGCCCCAGAGGTGACCCACATGGCGTGGCAGACCTCTCCTGACACACCTACTGCTCCTCTCAGCAGTGTACATCATCAGTCGGCCTGTTCTGCTCTCCACTCTGTCTCTGTTGAATCCTCTCACTGCCCTTGAACCTCTGGCTTGTACTCCAGTTCTGCGTGAATAAATAAAATCTTTTTTTAAAAAAATGATTATGTGTGTATATAACAATAAAGGTAGAGTGTGAATTTGTAAATGCAGAATAACCTAAACTGTGTTTAATACGTATACACATAAACTAAAAGAAAGCATACAAGTATTTTAAAAGTAGACAAATCTACATTTTTTACTTAGGGGTTTCTATAAAAAGGAATCTGCAATCCAGAGAAAGTAGTTTACCCAGACCAGCAGAATTCATCTGATAAGGAGAATACTGGATCCTCTTTCCCCTAAGAGGCATAAAAAGTCCCTTTCACCATCCTGTGCTCTTTCCCTCACCTAACCTGTATTACTCAGTGTTCTCCATAGAAACAAAACAATAGGATGTATATATATAGACAGACATATAGGTTTATTTTAAGAAATGACTCGCATAATTGTGGGGGTTAGTAAGTCTGAAATGTGCAGAGTAGGTAGCAGGCTGGAGACCCAGGGAAGAACTGATCTTGAGTCCAAAGGCAGAAACAAGTAGACTTCGTTTCTCCTAGGGGACCAACTTCTTTTTTCTTGAGGCCTTCTATTGATTTGGATCATCTCACTCACATAATAAAGGAAAATCTACTTTTCTTAAAGGCCACTGATTTAAATGTTAACCATCTAAAAAATACCAATAGCTATATGTAGGTGTATTTGACTAGACCATTAGGCATCTTAGCCATTCAAGTTGCCACAAAAAGTTAACTATCATATGATCATTCTCCAATCTATGCAGGAAGAAATGAATTTGTGTTTCAGGTCCTATCCAGTCATTCCACCCTTTGTTATACATTATTAAAAACTCCAGCTCTCTTCTAGTATTAGGTATTATATGACAAGACCTCACTGCATAGTTGTTGGGTCATAACAAATTGAATCTGTAGTTCCTGAAGATATGTCTCTCGAGCCTGATGGCTGGCTATGCTGTCTCTAGCATAGGAGCTGCTGGGAGGCAGACACAAATTCTATAGCTGTGTATGGCTAGGACCCAACTTATAAAGGGTAAGTATTCAGGATGTAGGACTGGAAAGGGGAAGAACAACTTTCTCCCTGCTGGGTCTTCATCTATTTTAGAATATTTGGGAACACATAAAGCTTATTTAAAAAATGCAAACCGCACATGCATTCTCTTAGATTATTAGGTGCTTTGATAATATTCTTTAATATCAGTAGTTCTGATTGAACTAATGAATGTTTTACAGTCTTTTCTCAAATGTTCTCTCAGGAGGAATGAAATGGGGCTGGCAGGGAGGGTCAAACAAGGAATCAAAGAAAGAGTGTAACTTAGAAGTCTAATGCAAAAACCTGTTTATAGACAGTGAAGCAAAAAGTAGAGCTGGCCAGACCCTTACCCCAAGTCCCGACCATGTCTTCTCTGCCAGGGCTATTGTTTGCACAAAGGGCAACAGTCACAAGCACAGAGCAGAGCTTATCAGTCCCTCCCCCACTTCCTCCCACTCTGTGAAGCAGGCCTTTACCTGGAACCCTACAGAGTTTAGCATCCCTGAGAAGGTACGTGCCCTTGTGGACATCTGTCTTGGAAGAGGGTTGATATCTCTCCTCAGAAGAGAATGGGAAGAAAAATAAGTTTAAAAGAACTACTTAGATTTGATGAAAGAAAATAAAAAAAATCCTCTGAAAGCAGAAGAGCAGAGATGGATGGAGACAGGGAAGAATACAGAAAAGGAGAGCGAGGACTAAGAGGTGCAGTTTACATAAGGGCTGGACAATGGGACCACATTAGGTGACACTTTTTTTAAAAAAAAAGATTTATTTGTGCATACAGGACAGAGGTACAGGTCAGAGGTGCGGGGGTGGTGAGAGGATTCACCAGAGGCAGAGTGAGGAGCAGAACAGGCTGACTGATGAAATACACTGCTGAGGGGAGCAGCGGGCGGGTCAGGAGAGGTCTGCCGCCCCATGTGGATCACCACCGGGCTGGGGATCAAACTCATACTGAAGTGGCTTTAGCTTCTTAGTGCTGTGCTTTAACCCGCTGCACCACCAGGGAGGGCCAGGTGACATTTTCTTAAGGGACAGCCCATCCTCTGGCCAGACTGATGGCATAAGAAAAGAGTTATCTTTAAGGCTATTTTGGTTACTGCAAAGTAACCAAAATAGTTCAGAAGAACTGATATCATAGACACATCATCAATCAATAACATTAAGCATTGTATGGATGCTAAAAATCAGGATGAATATATCCAGTGTGTAAGCAAGATGTTCACCCCTTTCTGGACAGGACTGTTAAGCCCTTCATTTGAGGTTAGAGGAGGGTCTCTGCTTTGGTCTGAGGTCATAAAATCCTGAATAGATCTTCTCCACTTCTATATATCTTTGTGATCACAACCTATCTTGGTCACATTCTTGCAATTATCTATATTATTGAATATACCAATTGCAGAAAAAAAAAAAACTGTCTCCAGGTCTGTACGGGCTTTAAATTCATTGTTTAATGAACAAAGGTGCTCTGGTCCAGCTAAGCAAATATTGTCAACTGCATGTCTGGTGCTTTAGCTATTTGTTTCTAGTGTCATTTCCTAAATCTGTGAAACAGAAGTGCTCATGGTACCAGCCTCTTCCAAAGCAATCCCTTCCTGAGCAAGGCCTTCATGGCCCCTGCTCTTCTGTGAACACTGTGTCCCTGGGGCCCAGGAAGGGGATCTTATTCCTTTTCTTGCCACTGGTCTCTCCAGGTGATTCAAAAAGCTTCCTGGTATAGAACATTTCCCCCTTTGCTGAAATTAATGCATGAGGAAGAGCAAACTAGACTGAACCCCCTCCCCACTGCTTTCTACCAACAAAAGGTATCTGAATGTCAGGATAAGCACAGGTGTCAAGGACACTTCAGGAAAAGCTTACTTTTTACACAGCAAATATTTCCTGAGAAGAGATTATTTAATAAAATCCTTTTTGTTTTCTGAGTTTTTGGCAGCAATGAATACCTAAATGTGGGTCTGGAACTATCTTGGGGAGGGCAAGGCAAGGGATGGGGGAGTGGAGCAAACTGAGTTCTTCTGTTGAAAAATGTCTAGCTGCTGGGAATTTGAGGTATAATTAGGAGACAGAAAAATCCCCTAAATATGCCTTAGGTAGAATGCTCCAAGACATTGTAAAACTAGGGAGGACTAATATTCCATCTAACAATATTTGAATTATTATAGTATTACCCCTCACTCTCCCAAAACACACACCCTCACTTCTGTCTCTAACAAATCTTTAATGTAGTTTCCTTCACATTATTAGTGTGACCAAATATGGAAACAAGGAAACAGCCAGTTCCTTCTCTGGGGGAGAAGTGTGTGCAGAGGAAGAAGAAATAATCCCTAAACCGCACTGAATCAACAAAAGCAGAAGAAAGAGCTGGGGTGAAAAGAGTGAAGCCTCTTTCTCTCCTTTGTCTACTTGGAAACTTCCTCAAATCATCTGGAGGGCCTAGAGTTCCAAAAACTGTAGTATAAACCCACTGTACGGGGCAAGGAGATCATAACTGATGAACTCAAAGACGTGTCTCCAGCCCTCACTTTGGATCCAAGCACCTCCTGGTTGTCTATCAGATATCCAATTTAAAATAGCAAAAACCAATCTCAACTCCCTCCCACATACACACATGTTCCTCTCCTAACTTCCTTCTCTCTGTTAAAGCCCAGATCCACTCAAGTACCAAACTACAGGCCATCTTTGACACCTCTTTCCCTCACCCTCTATATCCAGGCTATCAGGAGGCCCTGTCACCCTGCCCCCAAACATGCACCCACTCTGGGCATGTGCACCTTCTCCATACAACCCACCCAATATTGGTCACTCTTTCTCAACCACCTATTTAGTCATTCTGCCTCTACTTCAACCCACAATGGCTTTTTCCAACATAGCAGTAGACCCAGTTAAGAGAGACAGAGTGTGTGTGTGTGTGTGTGTGTGTAGATCAAAGTGTATCATTCTTATTTTTATTTTTCAATTCAATTTTATTTATTTATTAATCATTTACAAACTTACATAAACTTCAGGAGTTACATAGCATATGCTTCCCTCTTCTATATGAGTATGTGCTTCATTCAACTACCATTAAATTTCTGGGGCCATCACACTATCAAATTGACACCCTCTACCTTTTCTATTCACCCCCCACCGCCCCCCACTATATTTTTCAGTCTAAGAGTGCATCGTTGTGTCCCCTTGACTTTTTCCCACTACCTTACCTTTTTTAAAAAAAATATTTATGCATATAGAACTGGAGTACAGGCCAGAGGTACAGGGGTGGTGAGAGGATTCTCCAGAGACAGAGTGGGGAGCAGAATAGGTTGACTGACTAAGTACACTGCAAAGGGAAGCAGTGTCTGGGTCAGGAGAGGTCTGCTGCGACACGTGGGTCATCTCCAGGGCAGGGATTGAACTCATGCTGAAGTGGCTTCAGCTAGCTTCATAATGCTGTGCTTTAACCTGCTGTGCCACCTCAAAACACTTACGGTATTTGTTGTTGTACAGTAGCTTTTGAAAGCATTTTACATTAATTAATTGCCTGTTATATGTTTAATTTTTTATCATTCTGACTTTTTTTTGCTACATGTAATTTTTCAAATACCTTCCATTTGTTTTAAATGTAGCATTTCCTCCTTTTTTTTATTTAAAAAGATTTATTTATTTTATTCATACCGAACTAGGGTACAAGCCCCAGGAGCAGGGGTTGTGAAAGGATTCACCCAGAGCCTAAGCCAGGTGTAGATCAGACAGATTGGTGAAGTACACTGCTGAGGGGAGCAGCAGGTGGGTCAGGTTAAGTCTGCTGCGCCATGTGGGTCACCTCTGGAGTGGGGATCGAACTCACACTGAAGCAGCGGTGGCCAGCTTGCAATGCTGTGTCCTAACCCATTACACCACCAGGGAGGAACCTGCATTTCCTCCTTTATTGTGGCTATATAATATTCCATGGCATGTATATACCCCTTCTTTTTGACCCATTTATCCACTAAAGGAGATTTAGGCATTTTCTGTGTCCTAGCCATTGCAATATATGCTGCTACAAATGTTGTAGAACATATGGGGTTTTTTGTTTCATATTCTGTACATGTACTCCCAAGAATGGGACTGCTAGGTTCCATTCCTATTTTTATGTCTTAAAATAAACCCAGATTGCGAAAACTGGGAAGCTACATGCAAAAAAATGAAACTAGATCACTGCCTCACTCCAGTCACAAAAATCAACTCGAAGTGGATTAAAGACCTAGACATAAGAACGGAAACCATAAAATACCTAGAAGCAAAGATGGGTCAAACACTACACGACATACACCTCAGCGACATCTTTAAAGACAGAGCACCCAACGCCACAATAGTGAAGGCAAAGATAAATAGATGGGACTACATCAAGTTAAAGAGCTTCTGTACAGCAAATGAGACATTACTAAAAACAAACAGATAGCCCACTAATTGGGAAAACATTTTCTCACACAAAAGTAGCAATAAAGGACTGATCACAAAAATATATGGAGAACTGAAAAAACTCAACAAAAATAAAGTAAACAACCCCATCAAAAAATGGGCAGTAGAGCTAAAAAGACACTTCTCCAAAGAGGAAATGCAGATGGCCAACAGGCATATGAATAAATGTTCAACATCACTCGTAATAAGGGAGATGCAAATTAAAACCACAATGAGACACCACCTCACCCCAGTGAGAATGGCACATCTTCAAACAACTAGCAACAACAAATGTTGGCGAGGATGTGGAGAAAAAGGAACTCTCCTGCACTGCTGGTGGGAATGCAAACTAATACAACCACTATGGAAAACTGTTTAGAGTTTCCTCAAACTGCTAAACATGGAGCTTCCCTACAACCCAGCAATCCCACTCCTAGGTATCTACCCAAAAGACACAAAAACACTGATTGAAAAAGATACCTGTACCCCCATGTTTATTGCTGCTTTATTTACAATTGGAAAAACATGGAAGCAGCCCAAATGCCCAAAAGTAGATGACTGGATAAAAAAGATGTGATACATATATACAATGGAATATTACTCAGCAACCAAAAAAGAGAAACACATGTCTTTTGCAGCAACTTGGATGGAGCTGGAAAAGATCATGTTTGTGAGATAAGCCAGAAAGAGAAAGAAAAATACTGGATAGTTTTACTCATAGCAGGAGTATAATGGACCAGGCGAGAAAATAACAAAAATAATGAACAACCATATACCAGAGACATGTTGTGGAAATGGGAAATGGGATCAAAAACGGGGTGGGGGGAAGGGAAGGAAATGCATGGGACTATGGTGGTGGCACAGGGGTGATTTGGTGATGGGAAACCCTCAGGGATTACAATCGAGATGGAAAAAAAAATGTGCAAAATGATGTAAAAATAAACTTTTGTAATAATAAATAAATAAATAAATAAACCCAGATTGCTTTTCATAGTAGTTTTACCAGTCCCATAATGGTTTACACCAAAAATGTAATAGGGTTCTAGTAATCTTGGATACCTTCCTTACTATCTGCATGACAAGATGCTTCAGGTTTCTTTGGCCATTTCTTGAGACCAGACATTTAATCAGCTGGGCTCCTTTTGATGGGAGATGATATATCTAGATCACAGTCAGAGCTCCAGGGAATTCATGGTTCCTTGGATGGTTTGACATTGACTTTGAGGTTTTTAATTTCTTAGACAGACTAGTGACTAACTGCACAAGCTCTAGAAGCAGACTGCTATGGTTTGAATCACTGCTCTATCACATATTAGGTATGTAACAGTGGCCAGTTTATCAACATATTTGTGCTTTCACTTCCTCAAATGAGGAATGAAAATAATAGTGCTTAAATTCAAAGATCCTTGCAAAATTTAAAAGAAGCCATTCATGTAAAGTGCTTATGACAGAGATGGGCACACAGAACTGTGGAAGGGTTGGCTATTATTATTCTTATTACTCGTCTCCAGCCTTGTCTTTGTTGACCTACACTGTGGATCATCTAGGATACAACATGACTCACATTTTATTCATGTCTACTGACACACTGATTTATTTCAAAAAATGACTCTAAGTTTCATTTGCAACATTTGTCCTACTAATGTGCTGCTCTAAAGAAAATAACATGACACGTATTAGAACATTTCCTAAGAAGGAATCCAAATTCAACAAAGCTAATGGCATTCATAAGGTCACCAAGTACCAGCATACTTCCTGCTTTGTATATTTGTCTGGAAAGGGGTAAGTTGGCAGGAGCCTGGCTGGAATGGCCAACCCCAGAGTTAAGGTCACTCTTGGCACTGTTGTCACTGAGAAGCCACATTTGTCTGATATGTCCCGGTGGGTGGCATTCTCCAGAGGCCCCCCAGTTATCTTTCTAATCAATCCAGTAGAGCTGCAAGCATCCAGATAGTGTGATACCGCCACTGTTGCTGTCTGAAAGTCCACCCACATTATCAAATTGTGAGCCAATGAGCTGTTTGCAAGACAACTCTTTCTTCATGTTTGAGGAGTTAGATTTCAGGGCTACTGAATGATTCAGAATAAGAGAGTGAAAGGGAAGCAGCATCCCATGGGGTGTTCCCTTAATTCCCTAAACCGCAAGGTACTTTTAGAAACCTGAAAACACTTACAAGCCCTAACAGACAAAGTGGTTATGCCACAAGTTTTTAAAAACAAGACATTTGTTGCAATTTTACCTACTTGCATCACTGATATATAATTGCACTGGCATTGCATCAGCTATGCCAAGTTGCCTGCAGGGCTCTGGCCAGAAATTCCCGGGATGCACTGAGGTGTAACACTGCTTAAACAAAACATATTCACTTGTTTTACGGTTTTTCTTTTTGTGTATCTTAATAGCACTCACAGGATTTTTCTTTAAGAAGCTGTTTGCTATTACGATGACAAGGCATTTAAAGTACTTTAAAAATAATAATTATAATCCAAATGTTTTATCAACAGGGAAGTGGTGAGGGTAAATGATGGTAACATACTAAAAATAAGTACCTTTAGATGTTGTCATAGAAACATTTTTGAGAGAACAAGTTTCAAAACAGTATGTATAGTAGGATCATGTTTTAGTAAAACAATAATTATACATGTTGGCATTTGAATAGCAAAAAATATAAAGATAGCACAAGATGTTAAGAGGAGTTATCAAGCAAGAGAAGTGAAATTATAATTGAACTTTGCTATACTTCTACAGTCCTTGAATATCTCATAAATATTAATTTTTGTTATCAGAAAATATAAGTAAATATATGTTTTTGGAAAATCAATGTTGTTATAACTTGCTGAGAACAATGACAGAATATATAATCAATTTTAACAATTTTTTAAAAAAAGATTTTTGTTTATTTGTACATACAGAACTGGGGTACAGGCCAGAGGTGCAGGGGCGGTGAAAGGATTCACCAGAGATAGAGTGGGGAACAGAGCAGGCAGATCGACAAAGTACACTGCTGAGGGGAGCAGCGGGCGGGTCAGGAGAGGTCTGCCACGCCATGTGGGTCACCTCTAGGGTGGGAATCAAACTCATGCAGAAGTGGCTTTAGCTTCTTAGTGTTATGCTTTAACCCACTGCATGACCAGGGAGGGCCCCAATTGTAACAGTATTAGTGAGACTTCTCAAGGTAGCATCTCAGTTCAGTGATGTAATATTAGTTAGCTTCTGTAAAAATAAGTTATTTGATAGTAACGGACATATTGACCCAAAGTAATTTAGTTATACAGATACAAAATTAGTTATACATATACAAAAACAAATGGAGTTTTAAACTTTAATATCTTTTAGAATAATCAAGAACCACATTCATTCATTCAACAAATATTTCTGTTATATAGTATGTACCAGGAATATCAGTACTGATCAAATAGTAGTGGAGAAGATAACCCCATATTCCTATGTATATCCTAGGGCATGACACTAATTACTGTATCTCAGTAAATAATAAGCAAATAAATGAATTGTGCTCAAATTTTTATTGCTAAAGTGAATTTTCCTCTAAGGGCTTAATGACTGAAGATATGTATTTCATCAGCATATTAAGTTTCATAAAATAAACACTCATGCTAAAATACATTCTATTGTGACACTTCTAAATCAAATAGAAAATACAAACACAAAAAGATTAAAGCTTATTTGCTTTCCTACTAGTTTTTCAGTTTCAAATGTGACATCTGAATTCTAAAGACAAATAAAGGTCCTGTTTTTACCTTGAATTATAACATTTCAATTTTAAAAATCACTAACATCAACTTTTTGAAGATAAGCTTCTTTCATAACTGTCAGATCAAATCATAACCACATTATTAATCCTTTCTTTGAACAGATGACAATTTGGTTTGGGGGAAGATGGGGAGATCAAAATGTGCGGTGCAATAGCGTTGAACTGTATTTGTAGCACTGGGATTCCTTGGGGTGCCATTTCCACTATTGCTCCAGGACATGTGACAGCAGCCTTTGCTGAGAAGGACCAGATAGGAAATGTTATGGCCTTTGGGGATCATGCAGCCTGCACCATTATGGGGTGCAGAACATGCTAGTCTAAAAGGTGGCACCTTGGAATATGAAATACCTTAAGTGGAAGGAATTTTTTTAAGTAGCAGAAGCAGGGTTACTTTGATCTCTCCTCACTGTTCTTTCCTGAAACAGGCCATGAAACTGCTCTGTGAAAGGGGTCCTTGCTGTACCAAGAAGAAAGAAGATGGTACCAGCAGCAGGAAATTCAGGGCCCAGGAGGCCACCAACTAACCTCATCTCCCTCATTACTTTTTCACAACTTGTGACCCCCTAGTCCAAACTTTGCCTTATCGAGTATTCACACATTTATTGTTTCTTTGTCTAAATTGTATAAAAGTTCCTGCTCTAGAGAACTTTTTGGGTTTTCATACTCTTGTAAAAATTCAGTAAAACCGGCCCTCCCTGGTGCGCAGTGGGTTTAAAGCACAGCACAAGGACGCTTAAGCCACTTCAGCGTGAGTTTGATCCCCACCTGCCCCGGAGGTGACCCACATGGCACGCAGACCTCTCCTGACCTGCCCAGTGCTCCCCTCAGCAGTGTACTTTGTCCATCTGCCTGTTCTGCTCCCCACTCTGTCCCTGGTGAATCCTCTTCCGTTTGCATCTCTGGCCTGTACCCTGGTTCTGTATGAATAAATAAATCTTTAAAAAGATAGGCTTTTCTACTGTAGGCTTTTCTACTGTTAACTTCTCTTCATTTATTTAATTTTCAGACCCAACTTTTTGGGGGACCCCAAAAAGGTCAAGGAAAACTTTCTTTCCTCACAGCTGAAAGGGCTCAACTTGGCTGTTGTAGCACAGCCAGAGACTAATATAAACATAAACAAAAGGGTGTACTTGTGCCAGCAACACTGTACTTATGAATTCTAAAATTTAAATGTCATATAATTTTCAGATATTTTGACATTTTTTCAATCACTGAAAAATGTAAAATTCATTCTTATCCAGAAGGCCTAACAAAAACCTACCGAGAGGCTGACCTCACCTATAGCGAGGTGGCCAGCCCTGCTCAGGGGCAGCACTTCATGCTCAGAATCTGCTGTTTCTCTGTAATTCTAGAACTCAGAGGTGGGGAGTAAGGGAAGGAATCCAATATAGTTAAGAAATAAAACCTCACAGTTGCTTCCTTAAAAACAAAATTAAGGGGGCCCTCCCTGGTGGCACAGTGGGTTAAAGCACAGCACTTAGAAGCTAAAGACACTTCAGCATGAGTTCAGTCCCCACCCAGAGGAGATCCACATGGTGTGGCAGACCTCTCATGACACCACTGCTGCTCCCCTCAGCGATGTGCTTGTCAGTCTGCTTGTTATGCTCCCACTCTGTCTCTAGTGAATCCTCTCACCCCCCACCCCCGCACCTCTGGCCTGTACCCCAGCTCTGTATGCATAAATAAATAAATCTTTAAAAACAAAACAAAATCAAGCATCTTTATTAACTCAAGAAGTTACTATATAAAGTATGCTTTCATACCAAATATACTTTAATGAAACTCATAAAGGTGACCCTGAATAAAAGAGATGTTTATTCCTCCCTCTTTTTCTTACATTAGGAAAATATCATTTAAAAAAATAAAAATTACAGTTTATTTGGATTAGGAGGTGAGAAACAGTTTCTTGTTTTCATTTATGTTTCATTGACTAATACACAAAATTTTTTTCACATTCATAAGTCATTTGTATTGCTTTCTTGTGACTTGCTCATTGTTTTGTTTATTTTTACCTATTTTCCCATTAGAATATTTTTCCAATTTATTTTATGCAAGATCTTTACATTGATCTTAACCACGTATTTGCTATTGTAACATGTTTCTCCATTGCCCCTTGCTCTTTTACTTTGCTTTGTTTTTAATTTTTTGGCTAAAAGAACTGGGGTATAGGTCAGAGGTATGGGGGTTGAGAAGATTCACCAGAGACAGAGTGGGGAGCAGAACTTACAGATCTACTGAAACACACTGCTGAGGGGAGCAGCAGGTAAGACAGGAGATGTCTGCTGCACCACGTGGGTCAGCTCCCTGGCCCACTTAGACTCAGGCCATCTCTCTCAGTGATGGCACAGAGACTTAGCCCCTACGCCACCAATGAGGACCTTTACTTCGAGTAGTGTGTTTGTGGTAGTCATATGAGTATAACCAAAAGCCGTCATTTCTTTCACATTTTCCCCCTTAGGTTTAAAATGAATTTGTCCATTTCAAGATCACATAAATATTCCATTATGTCTTCTACTATTTGAGGAATCATTTTTAAATATATATTAAACTACTGTCATTTGGAATTTAGTTGGATGTATAAACTAGAGATTCATAGTAATGTTTTCAAAAATAGCTCACATATTTTCCTGTGTTCAAAACCTGCCTAATCTTCAGTTTCATTTCAAATACACACCTACCAGTCTTCCAGGATCCCCACTTGGGGGAGAACTCACGGGCCTCGGAATTGCTAGCTGCTTTTCCTCTCCTCCTCCCACATGGCTTTTCTTTCGCATACTACAATTATCTATGCACATTTCTTCTATTGTGCCACACTGTAAGCTCCTTGAGAACTGGACTGAGCCTTATTCATCTTTGTAGCCCCCAAAGGCCCCATCCAGGGCCTCAAACAGTTGTATAAAGAATGAGTGATGGCGTCTCTGGGCCCCACTGTTTCTTCTCACAGAGGGTGGGGACATCAGACCTCGCACCAGGGAGGGACTGCCTGCCTCCTGCATCTGGGGGATTTGTGGTAGATTGTATGTGGTAGCACAATCCAAGCAGCTCTATTTTCACAAGGCTAGTATTTATAGACGGGGGTGAGGCACTTAGGCCAAGCAGAGACAAAAGTGAGCAGAGGTGTCAGTCAGGCTCTGGGAAGATGAAATGCACTCTGTCCTGATCTGGACAGCATCAGGAATGTCCATGCTGTTCCCTGGACAAACAAAGACAATGCACTGAGACAGGAATTCTCACCCTGATCAGCTATAGTTACAAAAACAGATAGATTGTGAGGTGCTTCTCTGTGACTCAGGAAAGGTTGTGTGTGTTGTAGAGTAAATTCTAGACAACCTCAGTGAGCCTTTAGCTACCTTGGAGACTTCAAACTGTAATATACACTTTTCCCATTATGTTAAATTCAGTTATATAAACACACACAAAAAATAGCTTTTGGGAAAGGTGATGAAGCTTTTTTTTTTCGCCTATTTCAGCTGTATTTGCTATAGAGAGAAATTCTTGAGGGTCTATTTCCCACCAGAGACAGAGGCAGGAAGTCCCTTTCTAGCCAGGTGGATGGGGTTTTCAGTTTTTACTTTCTATTGTATTTTGATGGACATGGCGGCCAGAGTGAGCCCAAGGAATGGGGTAGGAAGGAGTGCTAGTGAAAGCTGACTATGCTCAATTTGGGAACTAAAAAGCATCTAAGCCTTGTCTCTGTCCTTGCCTGCCACTCATCTTATTACCCTAACTCCCACAAGGACATAAATAGGGGCCAACTTCTATGACTAAAGTTGCAGGAGGGAGCAGGAATAGCAGAACTACAGGGATCCCTAACATTCTGTTCCTCAGAGAATAGCGCCAGGAAGCTGGTGCTGAACATACTCCTGAGAAAATGGCAAAAGGCAAGGGGGAAGGGAAAGCCAGAAGCTGGTCCAGCCCCAGCCTTTCTTGGTGATGCAGACTCAGGTGGCTGCTCCATGTGCACATCTGCAGCAGATGTGTTTATTCCATGGGTTGAAATATTATCTCTAAATGTGCCCCCTTGTAACATACTTCAGTCATAATTTTTAAAAGATTGAGAAATTATAAGCTCCTAAAGTCTAGAAAAAATTTTAAATGTTATATTAAAAAAAAAAAGGAGAGTTTGCTGGGCCTTCCCTGGTGGCACAGTGGGTTAAAGCACAGCACTAAGAAGCTAAAGCCACTTCAGCATGAGTTCGATCCCCGCCTGCCCTGGAGGAGATCCACATGGTGCAGCAGACCTCTCCTGACCCACCCGCTGCTCCCCTCAGCAGTGTACTTCATCGATCCGCCTGCTCTGCTCCCTACTCTGTCTCTGGTGAATCCTCTCACCGCCCCTGCACTTCTGGCCTGTACCCCAGTTCTCTATGCATAAATAAGTCTTAAAAAAAAAAAAGAGTGCTAACGTCTTTTAAAATGTAGTATATGTCCCAATCACAAACCATAATGTAAAGTCCAACAAGTGAATTCCTGCGTGGGAAAAAGTCCTTGAATAGCTCACATCCTTCAATAATAACAGCAAAGTTAGGGAAATGTCAACACAGATAATCCAGAGCTCAGGGTGACCCAAATGCTGCTTCTACACCACTGATAATTTCTGGTACTAATTGCTCTTGCAAAAGCAAATTCCTTGCATTTCTTTCAAGCTATAAAAGGACGAACAGGTGCAGTATCACGTAGCTATGTGGTTCTTGAACAAGGAAGGGATAACTAAGCTTTAATAAGAACGTATGTTCCTGGAACTTTCTGTCCTCTGAAATTATTTATTTCAGATACTCTTTTGTTCATCAACCATTCTGAAACATCTTCTAGAAAAGGAAAACCTTGAGCAAGATGAAGATTTTGTTAGTATGCTATGAAGTAAGAGGGGGTGACTGTATAGGCCCCATGCTAGGGATCTGTCAGAGGAAAAGCTGCTTTCTTGGAGTACAGGATCGCCTGGGAACCCAGAACACCTCAGGATGCATCCCCCAAAGTAAACATCCTCTAAATACTTGAAAATAAAATTAAGGAAAGGTGAAACTGTAGGAACACCCACATAAAATCTCAGCCCTGTAGAGTGCTATCATTCCTTCCCCTAGGAAACAAGTGTTTGCCTCTTCATTGAAGAGTGAAACAACCAACGTACACTGAGAAGCAGTGAGGAATAAGAAGTAATGTTAAAGAGGTAATGTTAATTAAATAGTGGATAAGTTATCAAGATTAAATAATGTCAAATTAGAGAGTCCCTATTATGAAGATATTTTTATAATAGTGGATGCAAATGAAGCAGATGATGCCTCAGAATTCCTTTTCACTTTCCATTTTTCCTAAGACAGTAGATGTTTACCCAGGTTTACAATAGTATCAAAAGATGCAGAACAATTAGGAATACCTTGTGACATAGCAGGGCCAATGAAGGCTCAAAAATTTTTTGCTGATGAGAAAACAAATGTTCCCAAACTGCATTTCCTGATTACTTATCAATAATGCAAACCAATGTCAATTTATCTTGAGATATACACATCCATTTAGATCCTATTTTTATTTGTCTCACTCTTTAAATAAATTCTAACTGTGTTCTCTCCAGAAATAAAATCAAAAGGCAAACTGCAATTAGGAAAAATACAAATTATTTTTCAAAAGTATATTATTCTTCTTTTCACTCAATTGCCTGCAAACCTTAAGGAAATTTCTAGTGGCAAAGTTCTTTATTTCCCAAAAATTTCAGAGGGACTACTGGAATACATGCATGGAAAAATGGAAAAAAAAAAACAAAACTTCACTTTCACTTCACTTCATTCATTTTTTAGAGGTAGCCTCATCTCCTAGGCCCAAATAGACTGTGGTGTTAAGAGAAACAAATAAATATCCACAGCAACTGTGGAAAATAGATCTCATGGCAGAGTTCTTATTGCAAGTCACTTCCTTTTGGGAAACATCACTCAAATTTGGGCAGAAATAAATGCTTCCTACTCTAATTCCTATAAGCCCACCCAGAATGTATTAGCACGGTAGGGAGGACCTTGAAAATGGCTTTCCCTCCACAGCTACTTCTCTTGTAGAGATGCCCCCCAAAGACCCATTCAGGAGGGTGCCTGGGATTGTTTGAGAGCAGTGAGTCCCCACTGGGTAGCCTGGATGAAGACCCCCAAAAATCAAAGTTCATTGCAGAGGCAGGTGGGTGGCGTCTAATAAATGTTAACACCCAGTGCACCCTTCCTTCACGAGGACATAGTAAAGCACAAACATTCACTCTGATCCTCCGACACTGTTCCGCTGACCAGGGCCGTGTCGTCCCAGGCTGCTGGCTGAGGGTGCAGTGTGACTCAGCATGCTGAAGTCTGACTTCGTGGGCACACAAAGCCCTCACAACTGTTTAACTACCAGACTGAGTGACTGCTTGGGCCACTGGGACCCTGCTGCAATGCTGACAATGAAAAGGGAGTCAGTGCTGGGGCAGTCCCTTCCAATTAAGTACTCCTGAAGTCAAGCAACAGTGTGCTTTAGCAATGCAAAGCACTCAGAAGCCAATGCTGAGAGGTTCCTGTGGGTCTGCTGGCTCATGACCATAGCTATCGGAGGTCCCCTTACCATGTTCTGATATTGGGCTGAAAAGGGGATGATAACCATGGTGATGACAAATACTAGTACTAATAAGGGCTCTATAGTCTGAACACCTACTCGTTGCTACTCATAGCCCTTGTAGCAACCCTGGAATAAAATCCTTATTTTGCAGATGAGAAAAGGGCAGGGGAGTCAAGTGGTGATTAAGCAGCACTTGGGGCTCAGAGCCTGGGAGTCTGAAGTCTCAGCTCGTGGCCATACTTCAGCACTACTGGCTTTAAAGAAGCTGTACTCTCCTCTTTGCTACAGTTCTACCTCTAACCATGCTCAGGGAGCGACTAGGAGACTCCAGATTAACCTCTAAGCGTTGTATAGAGGAACATCACTGCAGCCACTGCCCCTCCAGCTAACTGGGCTGTGTCTGCAGCCACCCTCAGAGGCTCTTCCGGAACCTGACCCTGCAGTTCTCTGCATCCACGGTGTCCCTGGCTCTGAGCCCAGCCTTGCAGCTTAGGCTGTCTTATGAAAGCATATTTTTAAGTGGGTAAAACCCTGGAGATTCAGGGAGAGGCCTACACTTCTATAACTGAATAAATAGGAAGTGACTAAGATAATTAAAACAGCAGATAATCCCCAACTCTCACTGAATGAGAGAATGAAAGTCCTCTGCTATTCAAGGATTCATCAGAATGGCTCTGGCCTCCCTGTTTGATTTCTTCTGCAAACCCTCAACTGGAGTTTGTGGAGCAGAAAAAGAAAGCTCGAAGGAAAAAGGGGAAGCAGCAAGAGTCTGACTCTTGTAAAGATGGGGAAATTGGATGCTGGGGAACAAACTGCAGAATGAAGAATTGTGGCCAGAACAACATGTGCTGTCAGGAGCTAAGTGGATGGTCCAGAGCTAGCAGGCCTGACGGCACAATGCTGCCAGAGCCCAATGCTGGGCTGAGCAAGAAGAGGACGGCCTGTCCTAGAGAAGGGAAGGGAAAGGCCCTGCATAAACCGACCTAGAAACATTAAAAAGGCTCACTCCCTGGGGAGGTGGGGATGGGGATGTCTTGACCAAGCCCCCTTGGGAAGAGGGAGATATGTTCTCTTCTTTGAGCATCAGAGCATTGCTTACCTCTAGAAGGGGTCCTTAGGTCCCTAATTTCGTGATTTTTATATTCTACAGAACACTCAGATCACTGTGGATTCAAGTCTCACCAGTACTGATGGACAACAGAGTAGGAATTCAGGCAGGGCTATGTCTACCTCCCTGTCTCATTAGTGCCCCTGGCTGCCCAGCTCTCCCCTCAGAAGCTCTGTCAGTCTGTCCACACACTTATATAAGTGTGAGTGGGTGGTAGAAGCTGCTTTAAGAGAAGTTGATGTTGTAGCCCTTGTTATAGCTGGACAGCATTAAGGATTTCTCTTTACCCCGGCCTGCAGGACCCAGGGGTTCCAAGATAGGACATTGGCTCATCAGCCTGGTTCTGCCACCCATACTGTTCTCCTGTCCCACTCGGAGTACAAGGCACGTACTACCCACATAGGAAAGTGAGAATTTCCTCTAGTTCAAAGTAATCAACCAGGCCCTCTCTGGTGGTACAATAGGTTGAAGACTGCACTATGAAGTCAGCTGATGCCCCTTCACAGCGAGGTCAATTTCCATGTGACCCACGTGGCACAGCAGACCTCTCCTGCGACCTGTCTGTTCTGCTCCCCACTCTGTCTCCAGTGAATCCTCTGACCAGCCCTGCACGTCTGGCCTGTACCAGCTCTTGTATGCATAAATAAATCTTTCTTTTTTTTAAGTAACCAAACATTGCTGACAAGCCTGGGCTCAGAAGGCCAAGGAACCTAAAACTCTGGTGCCAAATGTAGTACCCTCTTTGCCCCTGAAAATATTCTTAACCAACTCCTCCCCAGAAGAAAAAAAACAGAAAACCAACCATTTCTGACCTTGATCTTGGGCTTGAGCAACTAAGCAACTTATAAAAGAAATGTTTTTCTGCTTAACCTACTGGCCCTTGAAATGGTCTTACAAATTTACTTTGGGGAAAATAATATTTGACTAAAAACTTTCTTTGTATTATTAGTATAGTTTAGATATACTAAATATACAAATTATGGCAAACACGGCTGGATTTCTCTTCATCAGTTAGTAACTTGGAAATATCTGTCTTTATAATGACATGGACAGTCTGAACATTTGTGATGTCACTTTTTCATTCTGGGGTTTGGTGTGTCTTTTGCACATGACAATGCTGGTTTGTTCTGCCTTCTGCTTCTGTGAATTAATCTGTAACTCCACTCTACAGTCTGAGAAATGAGTCAGCACACGGAGAAAACTCACTTCCCTAAGCTGGGTTGGAACAGAAGAGGACAAGGAGGTAACAAAGTCCAGGTCATAGCTGATGTCAAGGTTAAGGTAACTCCAGGGATCCTCTGAAGGTTAGCACACCGTTCAGATTGCCTTTGAGGAGTGGGCCTACTACGTTTTCTGCTAAAGCATCTCTGCAGAGGTCATGGGCAGTAATAGCATGAGGGTAGTGGCCCACATTTGACACTGGTAAATTGTTACAGTGGTGCCCGTGGAGGGGTTTGCTGGTAGAAAAAAGGGCACCCAGAAAGGTGCTTAAAGTGGGGTGATGCAACAGAAAAAGTATATAAGGAAGCTCCTTATAGGCGCGAGAGGAAGCTCTGGGCACACACAAGAGGAGCTGCATAGATACCGGAGTGAGGCTGAGCACAGGGCCCAGGTCAGCTCCATGAGGCCTTCTTGGAGCTGGGTTTTGTGGGCCTGGGCCACATGGTAGAGGCCATTGAGTATGGCCTTGTCCAAGTAATCATTTTGGAAAAGTTTTGTTAGGCCTGGCAGAGAAAGGGAGACCCCAAGATACAGGCATCTTGTCAAAGTGTGGCCTGAAGAAAAAGGGAGACCCGGAGCCAGGAGTCCTGCTAAAATGCATGAGTGTGGCCGCTTGTGGAGTCGTTCAGTTACTATAGCTGCTGCCTTGAGTATTGCTTGTTTGGTGCCTTGCTGGGGCACTTTGGCAGCCCAAGAAGCTGTGGCTGTGTCTGTGAATCGGATTCCAGCCTATAGTCTATCTGACTCAGAGGTCATCAAATTCATCATCCCTTTCTTGGAACTTGCTTCCTCTCTTACCACACGTGGTTTGGGGAAACTGCCAACTTTCATATACCCCTATTAAATTGCTGCCATTTCCTGTAGTCCATCTTTTCAGGATCATTTTCCAACCCCCCTCGTAATTAGTATGGCTACCATATTGTTGTGAACTTTTGTTGTAAAGGACAGCTCAAAAAGAGAATTCAAGAAGGATCCTCCTCTGGAGATGGCAAGAAGATGGCAGTCTCATCTGTTTCATCACTCAGCAATGGGGCTTGCTGCAACTCAACAAAAGCAAAGTAAACACTCCAGTCAAAAAATGTGCTGAAGAACTTAAAAGACCCTTCTCCAAAGAAGGAATGCAATAGTCAATAGGCATATGAAAAAATATTCAACATCACTTATAATACGGGAGGTATCACCTCCACCAGTAAGAATGGCTCACATTAAGCAAACAAACAAACTAGCAACAACAAATGCTGGTGAATATGTGAAGGAAAAGGAGCACTTCCAGCCCTCCCTGGTGGCACGACAGGTTAGGGTGCAGCACAGTAAGCTAGCCACAGCCACTTCAGTGCAAATTCAATCCCAACTCTGGAAGTGAACCACACGGCCCAGTAGACCTCTCCTGTCTCGCCCACTGCTCCTCTCAGCAATGTACTTCATCAATTTGCCTGTTCTGCTTCCTACTCTCTCTGGTGAATCCTCTTACCACCCCTGCACCTCTGGCTTGTACCCTTAAGAAAGAAAAGAAAAAGGAGCACTTTTACTTTGTTGGTGGCAATGCAAACTGGTCTGACAACTAAGGAAAGCTGTTTGGAGGACCCTCAAATTGCTAAAAATGAAACCACCATATGACCCAGCAATTCCACTCCTAGAATCTACCCAAAGGACACAAACATGTTAACTCAAAAGGAAGCTTGCATTCCTATGTTCATTATAGCACTATTTATATAGGTAAGCCTTGGAAACAACCTAAATGTCCAAAAATAGATGACTGGATCAAGAAGATGTGGTATATTTACATGATGGAGTACTATTCAGCGATTAAAAAGACAAAGTTATGCCATTTGGAGTTGAAAGGGATCATACTCAGTGAAATAAGTCAGAAGGAAAAAGAAAAATACCAGAAGGCTTCACTTATAGGAGGAACCATACAAGGGTCAGAAAAAACAAAAAAGACAAAACCAGCAGATAAACTATAAAGCAGAGACATTCACCAGGGGAGAGAGAGGGAATAAAACAGGAGGGAAGAGCACAAGAGTCCATGGTAATAGTTCAACAGTATCAGGGTTGTGGTAATTTTATGGAGACAATGCCTGAGAGGAGAAATCAAACACTGTACAGAAATGAACACTGATGTAAAATTATATAAATAAAATTTTTTTTACATGCTGTGCTGGAAGATACATGAGAGGTTTAGAAAAGATCATGAAAGAAACATACCGAAATAGCAAAACTTAATGACCAAGAGAACCATTACAAGATGCTCATCATCAGTTATCACTAGGGTAATACAAATCAAAACCACAATGAGATACCACCTTATTCTAGTTGGAATGGCTATTATCGAAAGGTCAAGAGAAAAATAAGGATTGGCAAAGATATGGAGAAAAGAAAATCTTTGTGTACTGTTGATGAACATAAACTGGTGCAGCCACAAGGAAAAGCAGTATAGATGGGGGCCTGGTGGTGCAGTGGGTTAAAGCACAGCACTAAGAAGCTAACTTCAGCTTAAGTTCAATCCCCACGCTGGAGGTGATCCACATGGCACAGCAGACCTCTCCTGACCCACCCGCTGCTCCCCTCAGCAGTGTACTTCGTCGATCTGCCTGTTCTGTTCCCCACTCTGTCTCTGGTGAATCCTCTCACCGCCCCTGCACCTCTGGCCTGTACTCCAGCTCTGTATGTATAATAAATAAATCTTTAAACAAACAAACAAACCATTTAAATAGAACTTCCTCAAACCATTTAAATAGAACTATCGTATAATCCAGTAATCCCATTTTTTGGTATACATCCAAAGAATATGAAAAAAAAAATTCAAAAAAATATATATGCATCCCTCTGTTCACTGCAACACTATTTAAAATAAAGATATGGAAACCAGCTACCACAGATAAATGGATTAAGAAGATGTACTTTATATATATGGTAGACTACCCTGTACTAAAAGAAAAAAAGATGAAATCTTGCCAATGATATAGATGGAATTTGAGGGGACTATACTAAATGAAATAAGTCAGAAGGTGAAAGATGCTCGATGGTTTCATTTACTTATAGAATATAAAGAAAAAACACAAACAAACGCTTAGACTCTGACAACAGTGTGGTGGTTACAAGAAGGGAAGGAATAGCTAGAGTGGGTAGGTGGTAGGGGCATGGTATGATATAACAGTTGTTGAGGTAGGGATCTGTATGCCTGAAATCTATAGTGCCATAAACTAATGTTACCTGAATAAAAAGAAAATACACTACCAAAACTTAGATATAAAATGATGGTTAAAATAGCTAACAGTTATTAAGCTATACATTAAAGACTGGTGTTAGACTACTTCCACTAAGTTTCTTAACATCTCTATGCCTCAGTTTCTTCATCTAAAATTGAGAGTAGCAACAAAACAAATTAAATACGATTGCAGAATCCAGCATATCTAAAGCAAGCACTCTTAGCTGGAATTACTAGCCAGATGCTATGTTAAGTATTTTTCAAGTATTTCTTAGTTAATCATCAAAATAGCCCCAGGAGGTATATACTGTTATAATTTCCATTTTTAAGGTGGGGATGAGCTTATGTTCAGATAAATAGTAAGTAGCAGAGCCAGAACTAAACCCAAGTTGGTCTGACTCAGAGGTCACATTCTTCACCTCTGTGGGAAACAAAAACCTAGGGGAAGACTAACACGTCTGTGCCTTAGATGTCCCACCTCTTCTCTGTGTGCTTTGGGCATAGTTGCTGCTATCTGACCCATCAGAACCCCTGAATGTAACAGCACAAAGCCAATGTGTGTTTCCTTGAAACAGCCTGGGCTCCCCGCCCCCATACCGATCCAATGCACACATTGGTTGAATGTAGGGTTTCAGGATCCTCAGGAACTCACAGCTCTGAGCATTTTCTTTAGTGAGGGGGCTTGTTGTACAACCACCCCAGGTTGGGCAAGATGATGGTTGATTTGGCAGGTGGAAATAGAATTTAGAGCCTGCAGTAGTTCCAACATGCCTTTTATTTATTTATTTATTTATTTATTTATACATACAGAACTGGGGTACAGGCCAGAGGTGCAGGGCAGTGAGAGGATTCACCAGAGACAGAGTGGGGAGCAGAACAGGCAGATCGACTAAGTATACTGCTGAGGGGAGCAGCGGGTAGGTCAGGAGAGGTCTGCCGCACCATGTGGTCACCTCCCGGGCAGGCGGGAATGAACTCATGCTGCAGTGGCTTTAGCTTCTTAGTGCTGTGCTTTAACCCACTGCACCACCAGGGAGGGCCCTCCAACATGCCTTTAATGCAGAAGCAGGTGACTGGACTCAGTACAGACCAGAGGTGAGCGTAGGGGGAAGGCAGGCATGCAGCAACTGAGTCCCCTAACCCCCACAAATCTCTTTATCTCTCACTTCTCGACCCAGGTGTCTGTAACATAGATATGTGTGCCCATGCTCCCAAGGCTTTTTGCAATCACACAAAATCACATGTGGGCAATGCAACCTGACAGGAAACCAAAGTTGCAGGTAGCGACTCTAGAAGCTGGTGGCAGGAGGGGAAAGAGCCTGAGGGCCTCATGTTCCTTACAGGGTTCCTCTTGAAGGAGCCATCCCTGGTGCAGAGAAGACACAGCTGGAGCCTGGAGCCGTGATTCCTAGTCTTCATCAGGCAACATCCTGGTTGGCTCGAGGAGCACTATGAAATTTTCATTGGCCAATTAGTTTTAATTTGCTATAATTGTTAAGGAAAACCTGTGCTTCTTGAGGTGTCACTATAGATCCAAACAATGAGGGAATGTGCAGTTCTACAAAGGTTTGCAAAAATTGCTGTGTTGAAACTTACAAAATATTGAGCAAAAGAAACCAGACACCATAGAATATGTACTTCGTGATTCCATTTAGATAAAGGTCAAAAACAGACAAGACTAGACTCATGCTATTTAAGGATGCATATTTAGGTGGTGAGAGTATAAAGGAAAGAAGGGGACTGATTATCAAAGAAGTCAGGAAAGTGGTTACCTTTGGAATAGGGAAAGGATTGGAAGTCACTGGGAAAAGGAGGGCAAGACTCTTCTTCTTGACCATGGTGAAAATAACAAAGGGCTACTTTTATTATTTGCTTAATTTTACAGAATTTCCTTCATAGGACCCATCTTTGCACTTTTCTGAGTTATATTTCATAATAACAAAGGTTGGGTTTTGCTTTGCTTCACTAATGACATTTGTAGCAACCCTACCTGAAAAGGCACATAGAAAAAGCTATAGAAATAACTTTTAGGTGGACTGGAGAGACCTTGAGAGACCATTTAGCATTTAGTTTAAAAGTGATTTTAAACTTTAGCATGCATAACCATCACTTAGAGATGCTCGTGTGATGCAGATTTCTGGTCCCCAAACTTCAGAGGTTGGGATTCAATTGTTACAGGATCTGGGGCACAGATTCCTAATGTGCCCCCAGATGATGCTGATGTTGTCACATGCTGGGAGTAGCACGGATCTAGTCCTCTCTCCAAGTTTTACCCCATCTTTTAGAAGGCAACCAGAGACAGTCCACATGACCTAGGATGTAAGATATAGTCCCCTTCCTGTCTGTTAATGCCAATCTATCTAGCTTCTAGTCTTGACAGATTATTGAACCTAATTCATTATTCTTTGAAATAATCCTCCCTCCACTCCTGTCCCATACATCTACACATACAGTTGTTTCTGAACTCATGCAAAGGGAAACGGAAAGAAAGGCTTATGGGATCGTGAAGAAGGCTGTTCTCTAATGCTGAAGAGGCACATCCATTCTGTAGTTCACTGTTCTGATCACCAAATATGGATCACTGCCAAGTCACCAGAAGCAAACAGCCTGTTTTCCCTTCTGTCTAAATTCTGCATTATATTTTCTTGTATACTACACAAAATGCAAAACAGAAGCCACAATTAGAAACTACTGTGTTAGTGGGGCTGATGTGTGTAGGGAGAGTCAGAGAAGAACTGCCTGGAGTCATTTCCCAAGCTGTCACAGAGCATCATGGAAAAGAAATGCAAGGAGAGACTGATGGGCTGCCCAATTATCACACCTGCAGAGAATCCTTCTGGATTTTTGGGTTCCCTAAAAATGCCCTGACCTACTTTTTGAAATGCTGTTTCCTTATTCATTGGAATACATTCTCAGTGGATTGGGACAAAGTTTCTACCACTATCCAATATAAAGCTTTCTTTTCTACACTGGGGGCCATCTTCTGCACCTCCAGGTATTGGAGTAATATACATTCTGCACCACAAACAAGCCTGATGATGGATATGATAAGTTTCTTAAAGTGGCAGGTAAGCCACAATTTTTAATGAATCCATCTGAAAAGCTTTGAGCAAAGTCTCAAGTCTATCTAAGAACAGAGAGCTTACATGTGCTAGATAACTAGATAATTGGATAGATAACCTTAGTTAAGGTACAAAGATATAACATTATAGTCTTAAATTGGAAGTAAAAGTAAATGTAATAATGCCATAGAGCTATAAAATATCAGGCTTTCCAAAATATAGTATAATCCTGTATCCTCTGGAGAGAATGCCCAGTTCAACTCAAAATCATGCACAGCTACAGTGAAAATTATGGAAATATTACAGGGACCAAAAAAAAGGCAAAAAAATATAACTAGGGAGCAAAGTCATTGCCCCCCACCTCAGAGGTGTCCCAGAGCAGCCTTGAGCATAAGCAGGTGGAGCATCACAAGGAACCAGGGTGTGTGGTTTCAACAGCTGCCTCTTCCCCCTCCTTCACGTCACAGGGCTGTTGAGAAAATGAGACAGAATGCGAGGCCAACACATAATTATGTAGAGGCGTAGGAATCAGGCCATTGACTAGTTGGCTTCTCATTCCCCTTTCAGCAGCTCACCAGCCTAGATGATGGAGAATGTGGAAAGGATCCCCAGGTCACCTCTCCACTTGCTTTTCCTGCAGGTGGTGCAGGCGTGTAAAAGGCAAACCCACGCCGCTGTGTGGGCTGAGTGCAGCCTGGGCTGGCCCATGGCGCTGAGAGGTGGGGTGCTGGAGGATTCTCACACCCACTCTGGCTTTCGGGGCTTCCCCTGAGGGCTCAGCTGCACAGCTGCAACTGAAGAACAGAGACCATGGCAGAAGGAAGCAGAAGGTTCTTAGAAGGAAGACAACCTTCTTCATCCCTTAATTGAGCTTTCTGGGGCTGCTCCCCCAACAGGCCTTTCTTTGTCCCCTGTTTATCAGCATCACACACAAACACACAGGAAGACACTGTCACCTGGTACCACAGGAGCTCCAGAGAAACTACAGCCCAGGCTTTCTCCAGCGTGGGCCTCCCAAGGGGCTTTCCTAGAAGGCTGAAGCTGACACCCAGGCCTCTCACTGTTCTTCAAATCTGCTTGTCCCTTTTCCATGCTCAAGCAGCCAAAATATGAGTAGGGGAAATTAAAGACCTTCAATATGAACAAATTAACTCGGAGATGGTTAAAACAAATGTCCAAATGAGTTTTCTGTGTTTCTATGCTCCTCTGAGTCCAGTTCTAAGGCAAATATCTGAGTAAATGAAGCTCTTGAACTCTGGCTAAGAATACAATGTTATTATTAGACAACTGGGAGGCAGTCATGCCATCTCCGGGCAGGGTTTGGGTGGGCCATGTGGGAGGCACGTCAACAGCTGCTGGGAGGAAAGCTTGTTTATTGTCAGCAGCCTGGTGCAGAGATTAAAACAATCTTGGTCTCCAGATCACACACACCCATGTCGTTGCCGGCAGCAGCTGCTCCGGATATTGCATCCAACAGCAGGGGTTCCCAGAGTCTTCACTTAGATTTGACTCAACCAACAGGGAAAACCAAGAGGCCACAGAGACAGCTGGGAAAATTCCCATGGGGCCACTCAACCTAACACTCCCAATAAAGAAGTGCAGTCTACAACAAATGTCTTCCCAACAGACTAAATCCCAAGGCCCAGGACCAGAGGGAAATCCCACACACAAGCTCCAGGTCTTAGATTATTCTCATTCACTCACCAAAAATGTATACCTTCTCTGACAGATACTGTGCATGGGTCTAGGAACAGCGCAGCAAACAACAGAATCCCATTCCCTGCACTCACACATTTACAGCCTGGAAGAAACCACCTGCACTGAAGTGCTATCAACTGAATGTTATGATAGAGGACTGTCAAGGAGCTAAAAACACAACAGGAGGGGACATCAAACCTGTCTACAAGGAGTTGCCTTCATAAGGAAATTGTCCCTGAGAAGTACTATGAAATTCAAACTGTTAGGGTTGTCTCAAGAGATGTCAGCCTAACGCCATCACTGATTTCTTTCTTTAGCTAATTAAACCCTTAGTTACTATCTACCCATCTGGCACCTATTCTATTTCATCACAAGTCTCTTGGACATAAAGCCCTGGGAACAATTATAGAGCATTTGTCAAAGTTTGCAGAATTCTCCGGGATGCATGGCAGACCCCATTCATCCATGGAGCTCATTATAGTCAACACACTATTATCACCTCTCATTATTCTTACTTGTTTCCTAACGATGGTAGTCAACAGGATCTCTCCCCCAGGGAAGTGCAGCCCTCTGGCATCATCTGAGCAAACTCCTTCCAACTTAGAGCAGAGGGTGCAGTAGACATGATCCATTCCCAAAACAGAGAAAATGAGGTGACAGGTTTCACTGGCTTCCCTGGCACAGCATCCAGGGTGAAGCTTTTACAACATAAATCAGATGACATGTTCTTTTCCAAATCTTGCAATAGGCCCTCGCCCACTCAGACTAATGGTGAAAGTCCAGAGAATGACCCACAAAGTCCTACCAGATCTCTTACCTCATCACCTATCTGACTTTCTCTTCTGCTGATTTCTCCTGGCTCGCTCAGTGTCGGCCACATGTGTCTCCTCGTTGGTTTTCTTGAACACACCAAGCATACTCCCTCCTTGGGGTCATTGCCCTTGTCCTCTATGTCAAGAACGTACTGCCTCCATCTATCCTCATCCTCTTTCACTTCCCTTAAGTGTCACCTTACCAGTAACGCCTTCCCTGGCCACACTGTTTATAGAGCAATACTCCCACCACCGTCCTTGTCCTTCTCAGCGTTTTCCCTGCATATATGATGTCACAACTGAACACACTACGTACACTGTTGTCTGTATGCTCTACTGGAATATATTCAGGATGTTGCACAAGAACAGAGATTTTTGTTTCTGCTTTCCCGGTACTGGCCAGTACCTAGGACACTAGACCCTCAAAAAGTATTCACTGAATGAGTGACAAATTCATTGGTAAAGGAGGCATTAATAAGTGGTGTTATGATTTTTTGGTATTCCTGATAGTAAATATTGAAATCAATTTGTACCAAACACCAAAGCAAGTTTTTGATGGGTTAAATACCTAGGTTAAAAAGTAAGACATAGCTTTCTTCAGACAGGAGTCTGACTCTATGAATTCAAGATAGGAAAAATTCTTAAGAAAGAAAAAACATGAACCATGTTCAAAAAAGATAGATACATTTGACTATAACAAAATTGAAATTTCTGTACAGCAAATAACACTATATAATCAAAGGGGGGGGAAGAGCAACCAACTGGAACACGAGATTTGCAACAGATATACATCACAGAGTTAAAATTAAGAACCTATAAAGAGTTCTTACAATAGTAAAAGGTAAATCCCAGAAAAAGGAAATAGAAAGTCAATTCAAAAGAAGAAATGCAAATGGCCAATAAATTTAGGAAAAGCTGTCCAACTTCATTAGTAAGCAGTGAGCACCTCCCTCCATGAGATTGGCTATTACCAAAATCTGATAAAATGGAAACTAAGTGAAACCTGGGGGAAATGAGATCTCTTATAACTGGTAAGAGTCTGAATTTGTACAGCAAGTGTGGAGAAAATTTCACCATGAAACTGCAAAATTCCATATCCACTAATCCAGCATTTCCACTCATTTGGAGAAACCCTTGCACACATGCAGAGGAAGACATGTGAGGATGCCCTGTTTGTGAGTGCCTAACACTGGTGGCAACCTCAATGTCCACTCATGGGGAAGGACCATTATATGATCATACAAAGGAAGACTAAGCTATATGACTCGAAAATAATTTCTCAGTCTGATAGTAAATGTTTTACTCATTGTAGATCAGTTAAGTCTGTATTCCACATTGTTTATTCACCTTTAAAAATGTAAAACTAGTCTTATTTGTAGAAAAACAAAAGTCAATTTGTTCACAGGCTGCTCAAGTTCAGTCAATCCTTGATACAATTAAAATTAGTAATTCTATCTATAAGTATCAACCTGAATAGTGACAAAAATGAGCTCTAGGGCCCTCCCTGGTGGCACAACAGGTTAAAGTGCAGCTGCTTCAGCACATGTTCTATCACCAGCCAGGGAGGTGACCCACATGGCACAGCAGACCCCTGCTGTCTCGCCCCCTGCTCCCCTCAGCAATGTACTTCTTCAGTCTGCCTGTTTTGCTCCCCACTCTGTCTCTGGTGAATCTTCTCACTGCCTCTGCACCTCTGGCCTGTACCCCAGTTTTGTATGCATAAATAAATAAATCTTCTTTTTAATAAATCTTTTTTTAAAAAAATGAACTCTAGGAAAAAAGATTACAGTTTAGGAAAATCTTCAATCCTTAGAAAACATAAATACATATATATATAGTAAATTTATTAAAAATACATGTAGAAAGGATAGATATAAATTACCAATAGATAGATGTTGCTTCTAGTGAAAGAAGATAGGATATGAGTGGGGCACCAAAGAGACTTAACTTCATTTGAAGTGCTTTAAGGCAGATGACTTTAAATGTTTATTCATTCAGGGTATTGGTGACATATGTGTTCATGTGTTATTCCTTGTACTATTGTATGGTTAACGTTCCTTCCCCCAAAAAATACATACAGAAAAATAAACCAAAATGTTGATAGAGTATTTCAAATTAATAGTGTTTATCTCTGTTAGGATTTCTTAAATCTACTACAACATTTTCTAAATCAATATTAACCTCTAAAAATTGGAGTTGACTTTGTAATGAAAAATTAGTTGTAAAAACCTTCTGAGGCCCCAGCTTAACTACTGAACATGCCTTCTTTTTGGACTCTTAACTGAAGAGAGAAGTCCCACTTCTCTCTTCAGAGAACTCAAGTGTCAGCCTAGAGAAAGCACTTTGTTTCAGGGCAAAACAAGCACCAGTTGTCTTGTCTAGATGTAAGGCCAGGTCTGGCTTTCTGTCTCCTGCTTCTCTGTCTAGTAAATATTTGTATCTTTGGCTAGTCAGCGCTTAGGACGCTGCTCACCACTCGCTCACCCTGCCATGACTGACCTCTCACCTGGCCTGTTCACCAGCTCTTGGGGCAGGCGTGGGGACTAACCTGAATTACTTAGTAATGGCTGGTTGTCTACTCAGGGAAAACAAGTCTTTCAAGCTTTCTGTCAGTGGGGTGGCCCTACTTTGTAACTTGGGATGTGCTGGGTTTTTATTTTTAGAACACATTCCTGATTTTTTTTTATTATTAAAAAGTTTATTTTTACATCATTTTGCACATTTTTTTTCATCTCAATTGTAATCCCCACGGGTTTCCCATCACCAAATCACCCCTGTGCCACCACCATAGTCCCGTGCATTTCCCTCCCTTCCCCCCCCCCCATTCCTGATTTTTATGAGCCCCTGACTTGGAGTAATTTCCAGCTTACAGTACAAAGACGCTGCTGCGTCCCTGGCTAGGTGTGCACACATTCAGGGCTGACTGCGTGGCCATGTGTGTGTAGCTGGGGAGGGAGGTCAACTCTGGGAGGAAGCCCGGCACTTACTTTAGAGCTCTGTGACCACTTTCTTGGCATTTTCTATGATTTTATCATTGAATTTGAGCTTTGTAAGCAAAGTCTGATGTGACAGCAGTGTGACTGTGAGCAGACATATGCTGGGACAGTGCACACAAACGTCCAGGCCTGTGCCCTGCCTGAGCTCAGGTTAGTGACAGCGGGAATGATGACATAGAAGCATCACTGGCAGCACGGTACCAGAGGAGAGGGGCTCCCACAGAAGTGGGGCTCGGACAGCAATGGATGACCTGTGTACCTGTCACCCCAAGAGCCTGGCCCTACAGCAGCTGCACAAACAACAGCTCTCCAGTGTGGCTGGGATCGGAACTACCAGTGCACAGGCAGTTAACGGCATCAGTACATGACTACAAAGCAAACCTGCAGCATATGGTCACCGCAAGAAAAGCTCTCAGAGAATTATTAGAATTCTTCAGAGTTTCGAATATCTGGTTCTAAAAACAATTACACTGAAAAACAAATACTCACAGACTTAGAAATAAAAGTTAAATTTAAAGAGCATTGCATTTTATACAAAGGACATTGTTTTCACATGAAGCTTCAGAAAAGTTACCTATTAACAAAGCATTTAAAGTTGATCTTTCTTATAATAAAGATAAAGCAAATAGGGTGAATAAATGAACACTTTAAATTATGCACAAATCATGTAACTTTTTTCAACTTCTTGTACAATCTTTCAAGTTATAAGAAATGCCGGAGGAAACATTAAAATGCCATTGTATAAATTGATATTTTAAATTAAATTAATTCAGATTTGCATGAATTCTTCAGCTCTATGTGCTCCAAAACTTCTATTTTGAAATAACTTATTAGAAATTTACCTCAATGTTGTCTATATAAGCCTAACCCTAACTTTTCTAGAATTTATTGCTGTAGCAAATAAATCCTCTTCAAAATAGCAATTATCAAAAATTACTTGAGAGCTTGCATTTGCAAAGAATTTCTAATGTCACTTTTAGTTAATCAATTGGAGATAAAGTTGCTAGCAGCTTTCTACCCACCGGTGTCTATACAGGTGCTCTTTTTCACCCCGTTCTCCTTTTCCTAATAAACCTGTCCTTTTAGAAAGTAAAAGAGGGCTCTTCCTGGTACCGCAGTGGGTTTAAGCACAGCACTGAGAAGCTAAAGCCACTTCAACATGAGTTCGATCCCCACCCCGAGGTGACCCACATGGCGCCGCAGACCTCTCCTGACCTGCTCAGCCTGTTCTGCTCCCCACTCTGTCTCTGGTGAATCCTCTCACCGCCCCTGCACCTCTGGCCTATACCCCAGTTTTGTATGCATAAATAAATAAATCAAAAAAAAAAGTAAATTAAAAAGAAAATAAGTTGCTAAAATTACAAATTTTGATGACCTAATAAATTAATTTACAAAAATCTTATGATGAGGATTTTACATTAATAAAACTACATTTTTTGTATTACATATGACATCAAAAGCATTGCTTCACATTTGTAAGTTTGTGCTGTTATTTATAGAATGTTATTATGCCTAACATATTCATAAGAAACAACTTTTTTCAAATAAAAAAATTTATATTTCAACAACTTTAAAATTACTGTTTTTTCCTAGTCTTTATACAAAAGCCCCACTTTTTCATCTTGCGCTGGACCCAGCAAATCATGTAGCCAGTCCAAGTGTTTTCCAGAGGTGACGGCACCACCACTGCCCTCTTTAAAGAAAGCCAGGCTTCTCTCTATTAGGGAGCTAGTCTTGGGGAGTAAAATGGCCCATTCAGAGATAAACTGGGGACCTTGTGTCCTCATTGCACTGACCCACAGTTGTACAAAGACAAAATAATGCACAGGCCAGTCACATGCCTCTTCTCCCTCAACCCCAGGGGAGTTGACCTCTCTCCCCACCACCACCCACCCCACGACAGACTCTGCAACAAACTATGGCTCAGAACATCAACAACTCCCCTCTTCATAATCAGTCATTCCTTCTCTGTTGAATCTCTGCGTTCCTGTGGGGACACAACATGGAACAAGACTAAATTCCCATGGAGGGGACTCAACATAAGCATAGACTGCATGCTATGCTCAGCTCCCAAGAGACAGGATTCTTCCTTGAAATCCTGTTTTGCGATTCCTAGACATACCAGAAATTTTCATAGGGTCACTTCACCAAAGTGATAGTCTTGGCAGTGTATAAAAGCAGTGCAGTAGGCGCCTGAGGTTAAATCAAAGGAAAAGGAAGAAAGGCACCTCAGAGAGAGCAGCCCAGGGACAGAAGCTGTCCTGGTGATGCTCCATTGTCCTGAAGAACAAGCAGGAAGAAAGGATTCTACCCATAAGGCATTCTCTTTTGGATTGTTTTTATTTCACAAGCCACATGTGCCAACTTTTATAAAAACAACCACAAAGAGTATGTACTATACTCTTCTCCAATCCACTACCATATAATTTGACAGTCTGATCATTTCCTACTCTATTTTCTATGTCCATCACAAGCTCCCTGAAAAAAAGACATTTTACCTTCTTTATGTGTCCCCCACACTTGAGGCACAACAATAACACCATAAAAGTGCTTTTTAGAGCACTTATAACCCATTCATTAAGTCATCAACACTCACGCTACACCTTCTTCTCTCACAACTCAGGGAGACGCCTATTCTACAGAGGAGAAGACTGAGACCTGCAAAAGCTTACTGGTTGGCCCACATCCTCATAGCTGCTAAAGGGTGGAGATACAGCTCAGTTACAGGTCTGGCTGATTCTGTACTGTGCCCCCATGGTGAGGCCCTCTTCAAGAGGCTAGGCAGCACTAGAGAGCGATGAGCAGCAGCATCCCAAATCTTCACCAGCCAAGGAGACAAATATCTACTAGACAGAGAAGCAGGAGACATCCCTGAGCAAGGCACATCACAAACGCAAAAACTTCAATGATGGTTGTTTCACATTTAGCATCAGAATCACAAAGTTGTGACTTTTTCTTCAATATGGCAGCTGATTTTATTTTATTCTTTGTTTTGTATTATTTATTTATTTGTTCATTTGTTATATATTTACATCATTCTTCATATTGTGCATTTTTTCATCTCAGTTGTAATTCCCATGGGCCTCCCATCACCAATTCACCCGTGTGTCATTACCACAGTCCAGTGCACTCTCCTCACCCTATTTCTGTTCCCATTCCCCTTCCACCCCCATAAAATGTCTCTGGTTTATACTTGTTCATTGTTTTCAGGCAGCATATTTTAAAGCATGTATCCTCAAAAGCATCTCTCCTGCTATGCTGTGTCTCATTTGCACTGCTGTCAAACACTTTGAGGAGAAAGAGATGAAACTCTCCAACACTTGGGTCTTCAAGGTAGCCTCACAATCTCTACACCCTTCTAGGGTGGGGTGAGCAGTGGCAGCTTAAGGAATTTTATTTAGACTGACGTCATGGCAGTGCAACTGTCCACATAACCAACAAGCTGGACAACTGGACGCTCATATGCAATGGATTATAACTGGGCCTCCATGTTTTCTCACTCACCAGAATTCATTCAAAATGTGTTAAAGACTAAACACAAGAATCAAAACCACAAAGCCTCTAGAAGGAAACATGGGAACAAATTCCTTGACATTGATCTTAGCAATGATTTTTATGTGAGTCTAGGCGTACGTGGATCAAAAGCACAAATTAACAAGTGGGATTACATAACGCTAAAAAGCTTCTATATAGCAAAATAGTCACCAAGTTGTTAGCATGTGACCACGGTGGTACCCAGAGACCCAAAATTGTTAAGGGGTACACACCCTAAAAGGGGTTTGCCATCCACCACACAAGGGCAAAGAAAGTATATTCTTAGTGTGAAAGATCCTTAGTAGAATTAGCATGCACATAGAGAGAAGAGAAGATAATAGTTTCTGAATAAATCTCCCCGAATCACCCATCTTCTCCTCATGGGCAAATGCCCAAACAGATTTGGTCCAAAGCAGGGTCACTGAGACCCCAAAACTTGCCACAAGTCTAAGGAACCTTCTGACAGGGAGCAGAAAGGCAAGTCTGGGACAAAAGGAGAAAAATCCAAGTCCAAGGTAAAAGCTGCCACTGTGTCTGCCAAAAGCAGTCTTTTCATGCATCTCTCACCCATATATCTCCCCCCGACCTGTCTCCTTCAAGTGTCCATCATGTCTTTCTTCCATGCATCCCCTGCCAAGTCCTCCCAATCTCTGGGTGCAACTAAAAGCAGAGGACCAAGTGTCTTCTGTGGTATATAGCTTCCCCTGGCCTCTCAGCTCAGCCACTGGCTCCCAGCAGCTCCCCCACTCAGAAAGTGAGGGGAAAGTGAGGGAAAGGCACACCGGGAGCTGTAATCCAAGACAGCTGCATGTCAATGAAGACAGGAAAAATGGCACCAGGTCACTGCACTGCAATGCTCCCCCCTTTTAATTTTATTAAAATTAAAAGGCAACTTTTAGAATGGGAAAAAATACTTGCAAACCATATATCTAATAAGGGTTAATAGTTTAAAAATCAAATTCAGGGCCCTCCCTGGTGGCGCAGCGGGTTAAAGCACAGCACTGAGAAGCTAAAGCCACTTCCTCATGAGTTCGATCCCCACCTGCCCGGGAGGTGACCACATGGTGTGGCAGACCTCTCCTGGCCCGGCCTCAGCAGTGTACTTCGTCGATCTGCCTGTTCTGCTCCCCACTCTGTCTCTGGTGAAGCCTCTCACCGTCCCTGAGCCTCTGGCCTGCACCCCAGTTCTGTATGCACAAATAAATAAATCTTTAAAAAAAATTCAATTTTTAAAATGTGTAAAGAATCTGAATAGGGCCCTCCCTGATGGTGCAGCGGGTTAAAGGGCAGCACTGTAACCTAGCTGCAGACATTTCAGTGCAAGTTCAATCCCCAGCCCGGGAGGTGATCCACATGGCACAGCAGGTCTCTCCTGTCTCACCTACTGCTGCCTTCAGCAGTGTACTTCATCAATCTGCCTGTTCTTCTCCCCCACTGTCTCTGGTGAATCCTCTCACTGCCCCTGCAACTCTGGTTCTGTGTGCATAAATAAATCTTTAAAAAAAAAAAAAAGAACCTGAATAGACACTTCTCCAAAGAAAACATACAAATGACCAACAAGTTCATTAACAGGTGCTTAACATCACAAATCATCAGGGAAATGCAAATCAAAACTACAGTGAAATATCACCTCACACCTGTTAAAATGGCTATTATCAAAAAGACAAGAGATTACAAATACTGGTTTGTGCACTGCAGGTGGAAATGTAAATTAGTACAGCCACTATGGAAAACAGTATGGCGGTTCCTCAAAAAATTAAAAATAGAAGTACAATGTGATCCAGCAATCCCACTTCTGAGTAAACAGCTAAAGGAAGAGAAGCTAGGTCTCAAAAAGATGTCTGTAGTCCTATGTTCACTGCAGCATTATTTACAATATAGCCAAGACATAGAAAAAACCCTAAGTATACATCAATAGATGAATGTATAAAGATGTGGTATAGGTCACATTGGAATACTACTCAGCAATCAAAAAAAGATAAACATGCCATTTACAGCACATGAATGACTCTAGAAGGGGATTATGCTCAGTGAAATAAGTCAGAAGGAAAAAGAAAAATTTCAGATGGTTTTACTTAGAGGAAACCATACAAGGGATCAGAAAAAAAGAAAAAAGACAAAATCAGCAGGCAAACTATAAATCAGAGACATTCATCGGGGGGGGGTGCAAGAGCAAAATGAGAAGGAAGAGCAAAAGAGTCTGTCTATGGTGATGGTTCATGGTGTCTTGGTGATGGGAATTTAATGAGGACAACACCAGAAAGGAGAAATCAAACATTGTACAGAAATGAACAAAGAGGCCCTTCCTGGTAACACAATGGGTGAAAGCACAGCACTATGAACTATCACAGCCATTACAGCACAAGTTCGATCCTCGGCCAGGGAGGTGTCCCACATGGCATGGCAGATCTCTCCTGACCAGCCTGCTGTTCCCTTTAGCAGTGTATTTCAGTATATCTACCTGTTCTGCTCCCCAGTCTGTCTCTAGTGAATCCTCTCACCCCTACCCCCACACCTCTGGCCTATACCCCAGTTCTGTCTGTATGCATAAATAAATAACGCTTTTTAAAAATTATTTTAAAAAATGAACCAAGATGTAAAAATATATTTTAAAACAAGATGTGGCATAAGTATACAGTAGAATATTATTGGCTATAGAAAAGAAGGAGGACCTGTCAATCGTGACAATATAGATAAATCTTAAGGACAGTATTTTAAATAGACAAAGAAATAAATAAATGCTGTATGAAAGAAATAAATGCTGTATGACCTGACTTATACTTGCAATCTACAAAAGCCTAACAGATAGTAGATTGGTGGTTGCCTGGGCTCAGAAAGTAGGGAAAATGAGATATTGTCAAAGGATATGACAATATGAGAAGAAAGCTCTGGGGATGTAATGCACAACATAGTGACTATAGCTAACAATATTGTGTAATTATGTATCACAAAGTTGCTACGAGAGCAGGTCTTGAATTTTCTCACCTTAACAACAAAGTGGTAAATATGTAAGAGGATAAATAACCTTATTGGGGTAATCATTTCACATTATATACATGAATCATTGTATCAAATCATTACATTAATCTTAAACCTACACAATATTTGTTATATGTCAATTATATCTCAATAAGGCTGGAGTAAATATATACATAATCTCCAGCACTGGGAGTTAGGAGAGCAATTAGGTTACATCAAATTTTAAAATGTGTATGCTCTTTGACCCAGCATTCTTCTTCTAACAGCTAACCTAAAGACACCTGTAAATGAAGAACATACAGAAATGTTTATTTCAACACTGTTTGTAAAAGCATAACATTGGAAACAACCTAAATGTCTTCTGTTAACAGTATGTCTTAAGACTATGACAGTGAAAATAGGTGAGATTATGCGGCAGTTAAAAAGAAAAAGTGGGGACATTGAACCCTGACATGTAAGATTTTAAAAAGTGCATTAAAAAAGTGCATCAAAAATGTGCATGGTAGGCCCTTCCTGCTGGCACAGTGGGTTAAAGCACAGCACTAAGAAGCTAAAGCCACTTCTGCATGAGTTCGATCCCCACCTGCCCGGGAGGTGAACACATGGTGTGGCAGACCTCTCCTGACCCACCCGCTGCTCCCCTCAGCAGTGTACTTTGTCAATCTGCCTGTTCTGCTCCCCACTCTGTCTCTGGTGAATCCTCTCACCCTCCGCATCTCTGGCCTGTACACCAGTCTGTATGAATAAATAAATAAATAAATCTTTTTTAAAAAATGTGCATGGTATCAAAATGATGTAAAAATAAACCATTATATTAAAAAAATTAATGTGAATATTAAATTAAAAATAAATGCTGGTCCTGATTCAATAAAAAATGTGCATGGTGTAATCATATTTTTAAACATGTACAACCCACGAAAACACACATTTATATGTGTGTGCAGGTGCATAAAGGGATAGAATCACACCTAGAAAAATACATACAAAGCAGATAGAGTTGGTACATATTTGGTAGAGAAGTGGAATTTGCAACATAGCATGCTGGGGCTTATGCTGTAACTGCTCTTGGCTGATGTTTTTACTCAAAGAATGTATTCATATATTACTTGTGGAATATTTGAAGAAAAAGAGTAACTATCAACACTCAGAATCACTCATGAATAGACCTATATAAACTCCATTTTGGTTACTTGCCTTTGTGAGTCCAAGTAACCTGACTAGAGTCTCAGGAAGGGGGAGAGAGTAGGGAAAAGGAACCACCCAGTGCCCAAGTGTAAGTCCCCACCCAGATACTCTTCTGGACCTTTCTAGCCTAAAAACCCCATTTATGTGTCTTCTACCCCTTTGCTAATCTGATTCCAATGCATTTAATTTTATTTGAATCCTTGGTTTTGTGTTCTTTAAATTACAATTTTTATAACTAGTATCAATTACATGGTTTACATGGTATGCAAGGATTCCTACTTCAAACAGTTGTTATTTTATTTTGCACTTTGTCTCAGGCCAGTTTCCCTGGGAAACAGACAGTGAGATTTGCTGGGAAGAGCTGGAGGGACCAACACCTGGGAGGCGGAGGAGGGGGAGACAGGATTGAGCAGAGGGAGATATTGGCCTGCGTGTGGTCACAGCAAAGAACTCAGTAGATTCCAAACGCAGCCTTGGATCTGAGGGCCCTTTGTACTGTCTCGAAAAGAGGAAAGGGAACTGGACTTGTGCACCTCCACATGAACCTGTCTGGATGCCAGCAGATTCTGGAAAGGGACTGTAAAAGCATTTACTCTTGGTCAAAGCAACTTGCTTCAACCGAAAGCCAGTCCTGAGAGGGTCTTGGCTGTAGTCCATCAATTCCCAACATCGTGGCATTTGGAAGGAATGAGCATCTCAGTTCTGAAGGGGAATCTGGGAAAGACACCAAGTTCCAGAGGAATCTGGAGTAACTTGAGCATTCATTTCTGAATAGGGAGGAAGTGAGGAATGGGCGTACATTTTAATCTCCATTTCATAGGTCGAGAAACATGTTCTTTCTGGTATGTCTGGAAGACAACAATGGAAGCCTGGTGCTGACACCCAGGCTGTGTTCTTGCACACTTGGACTCCCTGTGTCAACTGCCTTCTTAGTACTCATGAAGCATGATTTGAAGGTGGAAAAGTATTTATTTTTTATTTAAATATATTTATTTATATGTGTTTTACATCATTGTTCATTTTTTTTAAAAGATGTCTATGCACACAAGAACTGGGGAACAGGGTACAGGTGTGGGGATTCACCAGAGTCAAGGTGGGGAACAGAACAGGCAGCTCTACTGAAACACACTGCTGAGGGGAGCAGCAGGTGGGTCAGGAGAGGTCTGTCATGCCATGTGGGTCAGCTCCCTGGCTGGGATAGAGCTTGTGCTACAGTGGCTGCAAATAACTTCACAGTGCTGTGCTTAAACCCACTGTGCCACCAGGGAGGGCCCTCATTGTTCAATTTTTACAGTATTTGCTTTCTTTTCTCATGTGTAGTCCCCATAGAATTTCTACAACGAATTCACCCATGCACCATCATCATAGTCCCTCAGTATTCTTCTCAGCCTTGTTTCCCCACCCTCTCTCCTGCAAAATGTTTCTGATTTACAGTTGCCTGTTAATTTGTTTTTGTTTTGTTTTGTTTTCCTGATCTCTTAATTGGTTCTGAAGGGAGAGAAGTATTTAAATTTTGAGATAGAAATGTATTAACTAGAAATAGGGAGCGTTATTTTGAGTTAAATGCCCTGGTAATGATCTCATTTCAATTTACATGTCCAGAAAGAACTTACTTCACAGTAAATCAGACCCATATTTGAGAAGTAGAGATGAAAAGAGGAATACGGCACTTGTGGTGCTGATAATATCTCAGCTGTCTGGAATTAAGTCCACTGGCTCTCTCCCATCCTTATCCAGCCAGCCAATTTGGAATAGGCCCTGGGGCCTGAAGCCCATGTTCTGTAGTCAGAACCTTCTAGCATCCTGAAAAGCTGAGCCCAGTAAGGACCATAGTTACTAGCATGGAAATGTTTATACTTATGCCATTCCTATTCATTTGCTTTCTCCAAAATTATAGAATCCAGGCCCTCCTCAGTGGCACAGCGGGTTAGGATGCAGCACTGCAAGTGAGCCACAGCCGCTTCAGTGCAAGTTCAATCCCCATGCCATACATGGCATGGTAGATCTCTCTTGACCTGCCCGCTGCTCCCCTCAACAGTGTGCTTTGTCAATCTGCCTGTTCTGCTCCCCACTCTGTGTCTGGTGAAGCCTCTCACTGCCCCTGAATCTCTGGCTTGTACCCCAGTTCTGTATGAATAAATAAATCTTTAAAAGAAATTATAGATCCCTCTAGAGCTTTGTTTCGATCCTATGGCTCTATTTGGCAGTTTTAGATCATTGGAAGGGGGGAAGGGGAAGAACAAATGGAACTGACTCTTTTAAAGATGTCAAGTTGCAAAAAACAGGTAAGAAGGACATAATGCTCTGACAATCTTTTTGACTCATTGACTTCTTATTGTTAGGTGAACTCCCAACATGTGCTGTCTTCTTTAGACCTTACCAGTATGAGATAAGTACTAACATTACTCATGGTACAAGCACTAATATTTGTTTTACAGATGAGGAAATTGAGGTCCAGAGAGGTAAAGTAAATTGCCTGAGGACACAGAGCTACCAAGCATCAGAGTGTTCTGTCCAGATCTGGCTGGCCTCAGATCCACTAAGAAGAAAAGCAACTGGCAAAGAATCAAAAGGGGTAGCACAGAGCAAAAAAGAGCAGCAACAAGATGGTATTCAGGTAATGAATCCCATTCTTCTGAATAATATGATGGAAGAAAGATGTCCCAGAGCCATGAAAAAGTCCTGGATGCCTGTCTTCATTGTGCGTAGGGAAAAAAAGGTAAGTATTTAATTCCCTACATATTCTATGATACTGCTTCAGGAAGTTTTAAAACATGTAGCTATTTGCTTTCCATTATATTTGCTAATTTCAGTATTAATATTACACCTATATATATTTTTTAATATAAACTTATCAGTGTGAGTATAAAAACATGCAAAGTATAAAAACATGCTGTAACCATCATCTTGCTTTCACTTAGCATAAAATAAATTTAAATTGAAACCTCTTAGATGCCCCCCACCTAACCTCCTCTTCCCACACCGGTAGTTCTTAATACATTTTTAAGAAATATTTTATTTGTGCATATAAAACTGGGGTACAGGCCAGAGGTGCAGGAACTGTGAGAGAACTCACCAGAGACAGAGTGAAGCAGAACAGGAAGATCAAGTAAGTATACTGCTGAGGGGAGCAGTGGGAGAGACAAGAGAGGTCTGCTGTACCACGTGGGTCACCTCCAGGGCTGGGATCAAACCCACACTGAAATGGCCAAGGCCAGCCTCACAGTGCTGAGCTCCAACCCGCTGTACCACCAGGGAGGTCCCTTTTCATACATTTTTTTTATAACTTTTTAAAAAGATTTATTTATTTGTGCATACAGAACTGGGGTACAGGCCAGAGGTGGAGGGGCAGTGAGAGGTTTCACCAGAGACAGAGTGGGGAGCAGAACAGGCCGACTGACAAAGTACACTGCTGAGGAGAGCAGAGGGCGGGTCAGGAGAGGTCTGCCACACCATGTCGGTTAGCTCTGGGACAGGCAGGGATCGAACTCATGCTGAAGTGGCTTAAGCTTCTTAGTGCTGTGCTTTAATCTACTGCGCTACCAGGGAGGGCCCTCCATACATTTTTAAAAGAGAAATGTAAATAAGAAACTTTATAATAAATAAACAGTAGCACATTATTTAAATTTGTACTTGGTGTTTGTTTATTTTGCTCCTTACTCTGATTTGAGATAGCATATGGCTTAAAAGTAGAAAGGAGAGAGAACACTGGTTACATTTCCCCTCTGTGTTCCTTATACCACAACACCTGAGGACACTGGTCATCTGAGGGGGGTGGTACACGTGCAAAAGCAGTCATTAGAAGACAGAAAGAAAAGTATAAAGGCCCTGGCGACACAGAAGAGGGAGTTCTCAATATATCTCTGGGGAGCTGGGCCTGTCTCCCCGACAGATGAAGTGTGAACTGGATTTAGGGCAAGAATAGAATTGACTCTGCTGAGCTGGAGAAAGGCTAAGTGCAGGAGAAAGGTGAACTGCTCCAGGGTAGGGCACGGGCTGGCAACTAGGAACCTTGAACCGAAAGGAAGGCATGTCATGGGGGTGTCAGCAGACTAAGCTGAAGAAGGTTAGGTGGGGCGGGAAAAGGTCTTCTATGCCATGCTGAGGGGGTTGTTCGTGTCCTTTAAGCAGTGACACTGGGGAGCCAGGGAAAGCAGGTTGAAAGAATACTCAGGATAAGAAAATGGCCTGGATGAGTTTCCTGGAAATGGACAAAAAACGAAGTTCTGGAGAGTTCAGAACCAGATGGAGCAGGAACTGTACCAACAGAATGGAAGGCACACAGGAGAGCAGGACTCCAGGCTCCTCCCAGCTAGGGCTCGTGGGTGGCACTGCCCTCTCCTGCCTACACACTGGCTCCAACTTCCCCACAGTTGTGCCTCTCACCCTGTGCAGATTATCCACCCCTGTTACACAGGCCCCCTAAGTAACTAGGTTCTCAGGGGACAGAGACAGACTGTGAACTGGGACCCTCAGGGAAGTCTCCAGAAACAGAAGTGCTATGACTAGACCTGAAGGCAGGAGGGGTGTTTCAGATGAAGGTAGGGTCTGGCAGTGGCAGGGAGTAAAGTTCACTGGTGGGGAAATTGCTGGCATAGGAAGTCAGCTGAAAATTCTCACTCATCAATGGAAAGAAATAAAGGGACGAGGTACATGGAGTCTGAAATGACACACTGAGGAGCTGTGATTTATTTTAAAGGGGAGCAGTGGGTTGGGTTGGTTCTTCAGTCAAATTTTCCTGAAACATTTGGAAAAAAATAGAAGAGTAAGGAGTATACATCCTCTTAGAGGATAAGGGGAATGATGTACAACTTCTCTCTTTCCTTCTACTTTGAGAGATTCCATTCAACAGTTTGACAGCATGGCCCCTAGCCTCAATCCAAGCCTTAGTTTCTGAGGTCTCGGCAAAGTCTTTGAACAGGGAGAACTAAGTCTCAGATAATGTAGCACAAGAGGAAAGAAACATTTTTCTGCGGTTCTGGCAGTCTTTCTTTCTCTCCATGGGTGTATAAACAATTCCACAGCACATGACAAAAGAGGAGGGGGGAACCCACATTAATTTCCACTAGGCAAATGATAAGCCAGCAGGTCTGGCTCTATGGAAAGAGATAAAAGCTCCAAACATAGTTGAATGACTCTTGGGCTCCGAGCCTGGTACGGATGCAAATTAAAATATAAACTATATAAACAGCAGCACAATTGCACTATTCAGGCCCCTTCATTAGCAGCCAGCTCTCCAATGTGCTGCCTGCAAAGACAGCTTCCCTTTCTTCTCTAATTTCCAAGCTGTGTCAACAAAAGGAGACTAAGGACAAAGGCAGTTCTAATTGATGAGGCTGGGGAGAGGGTCGCTGGGGAGATTCATTTTCTCTGTGCAAATCAAAAAGCAAATATGATGTCAGACCAGCTGAGAACAGTTCTCCTGCTGGGGATTCTGAGGTGCCAAATTCCTTCTCCTAAAGCTCTCCACAGTCAGATAACAACCCAGCCATCACATTCACCAGCCCTGACCTCTCAGTGCCTGATAGAGCCAACTTCCCAAAACACCCCCTCAGTGGAGACCTCATCAGTAGCCAGACCCAGAGTATGCCCACTTGCTGGCAGAGAGGTCTCTTCGTGGTACAGAAGAGGACTCACTCATTTGTGGCCATGATGCACCATTATGTGAGCAATCATTAGGTGAAGAGACAATATACCAAAACAACACTTCGTAGACATTCAGGCTCCAAGAGAGAACCTTGCTCACAAACCGGAGATTTCTCTCCAACTTGGGCTGGCATTCCTAATAATATACCTCTGCAGGAACCTCTGATCAAATGCTAGATAGAGATCTCCAAGTATGCCTCCCCCTAGACCCCCCCCCCCACAAGCCCTGAAGATTCCATTGCTCTAGACTCAGTCCCAAACCTATACTCCTGCCGGCACTTGGAATTCCCTGCTACTTCCCTTCTGCCTACTACATCTCTTAGCCTTGCGAACCTCTGCTTTCTCACTTTAAAATGGGGTGATAGTCTTATTCCTCCATGGGCTACTGTTGAGACTCAAATGAAAGGAAAGCTAGAAAAGTATAAATGGCATAAGAACAGAACAGAAATGTCTGGAGGTTATAGCACTGCATCATGTCATGACCGCCTAAAATCTCTTTTCATGAAACAATTGTTCTTTTCCCCAACCATTGGGATAAACTAAGATTTGCCACATCAACACCAAAATGAATTTCCAACATTTTTAATTGACATAAGCTAAACCAGTCAAAGTGAGCCACCGCCACCTTGGCCCCTTGTGAGTTCCCTATAGGGGCCTGCTATGCACCCTCTGCGTCACCCAGTATATGCTTCGTGTCACCCTGTTCTGACAACATGAAGAAGACTGGCACCTAGAAGAGGGAAAAAACAAAGGGTAATAAGGATAGGATTTCCCCTCTAGTTTTGAAGTTGCCTACTTTGCCCATTATAAGAGCTAGTCATTTAGAAATTGAGCTTGTAGACTGATGGACAGTAGTTGAGTTTTTTCCTGCTCATATGCTACGAAGCAAAGGAGAGGGGAGAGGAGGCAGTATGAACCTCCCACAACCAGACCGCCCTTTCCACCCCGCCCTGGCCAGCAGGGGTAATCACTAGGCTGTGTGGTTATTTTCTTAATTTCCCAGCTGATAAGGATAAGGGTATCTATGCCTGGATAGCCAGGGCTTTAGGGAGGAGAATCCCTGCCCTAGTGGCTAATAGCATATGACCCAGGAGAAATTTTCTCAATACTTCCAAACCTAGGCTGCTTTAGCCTAGAGAATTGGAAATATAATAATGTGGTGTTGATATGCTAGGTTGGTTTTCTTTCTTTTCTTTTTTTTTCCTTTTTTTTTTTTAGAATTCTTTTAATATATTTTTATTTTTATATATTTTACATCATTGTTCTTTTTTTTAAAGGTTTGCTTTCTTTTCTCAGGTATAGTTCCCACAGAATTCCCACCACCAATTCACCTGTGCGCCATCACCATAGGCCCTTGTGCTCTCCTTACCCTCAATTTTGGTCCCTCTCCCTCTTCCTCTCCTGCAGATTGTCTCTGATTTATAATTGTCTGTTTGTTTTTGTTTTGCTTGGTTGTTTTTATTATTGTTATTATTTTCCCTCTTAATTCCTTATTTGGTTCCTCTATCTTCCTCCTATAAGTGAAACCATCCAATATTTTTCTTTTTCCTTCTGACATATTTTACTAAGTATAATTCCTTCTAGCTCCACCATGTTGCTGCAAATGGCCTGAGTTTGTCTTTTTTGATTGATGAATAGTATTCCATTGTGTAAATATAACACATCCTCTTTATCTAGTCACCTATTTGAGACACATGGGTTGTTTCCAAGTTTTATCTATAATAGTGCTGCAATAAACATTGGGGTGTGGGTATCCTTCTGAATTGATGCTTTTGTGTCCTGTGGATAGATTCCCATGAGTGGAATTGTCAGGTCATATGGTAGCTCCATTTTTAGTAGTGTGAGGAACTTCCAAACAGCTTTCCATAGTGGTTGGACCAGTTTGCATTCCCACCAGCAATGTAGAGAGTTCCTTTTTCACCACATCCTCACCAACATTTGTTGCTGCTACATTTTTTAGTATGTGCCATTCTCACTGGTGTAAGGTGGTATCTCATTGTGGTTTTGATTTGCATTTCCTGATTATGAGGGATGTTGAATATTTTATCATATGCCTATTGGTTATTTGCATTTCCTCTTTGGAGAATTGTCTTTAAGTTCTTATGTTCATTTTTTGACTGGATTGTTAGTTTGTTTTTTTTTTTTAATTTATTTATTTATGCATACAGAACTGGGGGATAGATCAGACGTGCAGGGCCAGTGAGAGGATTCAACAGAGACAGAGTGGGGAGCAGAACAGGCAGATGGATGATGAAGTACACTGCTGAGGGGAGCAATGGGTGAGACAGGAGAGGTCTGCTGTGCCATGTGGATCACCTCTAGGATCTAGCACACACTGAAGTGGCTGCAGCTAAATTGCAGTGCTGTGCCCTAACCCATTCCACCACCAGGGAGGGCCCAATTGTTAAGTAGTTTTTGTTGAGTCATGTGAGCTCTTTGTAGATCTTTGCGATCAGTTCTTATCAGTTATATGAAGTGCAGATATTTTCTTCCAATTTGTAGGGTGTCTCTTACTATGTCTCTTTTGCTGCACAAAACATTTTAGTTTGATGTAGTCCCAGCTGTTTATTTTTTCCTTCACTTTCTTTGCTTTGGGGGGATGAGTATCTAAAGATGTTACTGAGATGTATGTCTTGGAGTATTTTACCTATGTTTTCTTCTATATATTTTATGATTTCAGATTTTATGTTCAGTTCTTTTATCCATTTCGAGTTTATTTTTGTGCATGGTGTGAGGCAGTGGTCTAGTTTCACTCTTTTGCATGTGGTGGCCCAATTTTCCCAGCACCATTTATTGAATGCCCTGTTCCATTGCTTAATACGCTAGGTTTTAAGTCTTCCAAACTACTCACATAACAACTTACAACTTACTTCCCAAGGCTACAGTAACAAGTTACCACAAACTTTGTATGTTTTGTGGAGGCTTGAAGCCCCCCAGTCAAAGTGTCAGCAGACAGGTTACTTCTGGAGTCTGAAAGAATCTATTCCCTGCCTCCACCAGTGGCAATGTGTGGTACTTCCTCATTTCTGGCTAATACCACTCTAATTTCTGCCCCTTTCTTCATGTAACCTTTGCTTCTGTACTTGTGTGTCCTTTCTTCTTCTCATAGGACACCTTTTGTTGAACCTAGAGCCCAACCTAAGTCCAGAATGATCTTACTTCCAGACCCTTCTTTACATCAGCAAAGATATTTTTTCCTAATAGGGTCACCTTTACAGATTACAGGAGTTGGGATTTGGATGTATTTTTCTGAGGACTAGTATTCGAAACAGTACAGCAACCAACCAATAGGGAAGGGAAAAGATAAGGAAGCCAAAAACTGAGCTCCTATTCAAGCTTATAAGGTTTCTTGGGACAAAATGGACCTTCAGCATGGCAGTAGTAGAGAAGATGGGTACTAGTTTGGAATCTACCCTCCACTGAGACTCACAGAGAGCATGAGGCGACTGGAACACCAAGGGAAAGAGCTATATCACCAATAGCTCTCCCTACTGACATACCCCCTCTCTCTCACTTCACTTAATCCTAGCAGGTGACCTGTGAACAACCCAGAGCTTTTACCCTCCTGGGGGTATAAGCAACACAGCAGTGTGCACTGAATCCCAAAAACTCTCCCAGCAACCCGTCTATCTGGGACTTCACCTCCTCCATAGGTCAACCAACTCTCTAGAATGATTGCACTTCTGTGACTGCCCGAAATCACAGGATTCAGTATTTTTGTCCATAGCTAATGTTTACAAAAGGAAAAGCCCTCAAAAACATAAAATCTAAATTAGAGCTCTGAAAAAGTATAAAAATTATAAGAGATAATGTTTCCAATAGAAGGGAAAAAACTATTGAAAACAATTCACCAAAATTGGGAAAGTATTGCCAAAATTTCAAAGGAATGATTTCATAACTTAATTAAGATCACTTTGCTCCAAGAAATTCCTGCTGGTGGTGTAAATAAACACAGCAAATGTATCAGTGGTAGTTACCAGAAAACTTCTGAGACCCAAGATGGTAGTCCTGCAGTCAAGGCCAAACTTACACGTTTTGCCTTTCAGGTCTGGAATCCATTAACAATTGAAAGTCAAAATTTCCCTACAGTGCTAGGAAGATGAAGTCTAGCAAATGTGGCCTAAAAATGTTCTGTGTATGATTTAAGGTGCTGAAATTTTGCACTGATTTAGGTAGAAGGTATTTGTTGAGTGTGTACCTCATGTTGGTCACTCTACTAGAGGCTGAGGAGACAGCCACAGACAGCCAGTCAAACACAGCCCTGCCTTCATGAAATTTTCATCCTGTGGGGGAAAGGGAGATGGGAACATAAAACTAACACACAAACAATTGTAGTTGAGCCAAATGCCACCAAATGAACAGCATGGAGTTTCCTAGAGGCATAGAACAGGGAATTGTACACTCTAACAGATGATTTAGGTAGAAATACAAAGGGCTGCACCTTTCTACTTGCAAGCTAGGTTGCTACCCAATTCATGAATCATTGAATAAAGAAAATTAGTTCTCTGAGTAGGTGGGTAGGTAGATGAAATGAAGGATGCAAGGGAGAGAAGGGAGGAAGTGAAACAGGGACAGTGGGGACAGGAAGATGGGATATCAGGATAGATGAGATAGCCACCCACTGGTTGGGGCTCTGAGACAAGAGAGCTGCCAAAAAGCCCCCAAACTCCAAAAACCAAAGCCAAGGGCTATAGCAATACAACACCCACACAACAGGGGCCTGTGGGCTATAACCGAACAAAGGACAGTGCCTGATAAGAGGACAGGTCACTCTCTGTGGGTTCTCAGCTGCATGCACAATTGCAAGAGAACCCATGTTCCTAAAACAACTATTTGGTTTATTTTTAAAACAGGAGAAACACAGAGTTTACTGTAGCCACCCTGCTGACCGTAGCCCCCAAATAGTGTCCACCAGAAGCACAAGCAGAGAACTGATCACCTGTCACCAATAGTGCCAGGTAGCGCTGGCCAGTAGTAATAGCCACTACTGGTCCTCCTGAGGTGGTTGTCAGAAACACTCAGTATTAACAACTCTTGAGACACCAAATGGCACTCATTTCAGGCAATGTCAGAGACAGGACCTCTAACAGAGGTCTTTGGCTTCTCTTCCTCTTCAAAGGATGGCTGCTGAATATGTCTTTTCCTCTTTCAGCTTGTGGTCCTTCTTTCCTATTTCTTTGGAGGCCAGGAATAGAGTCTTCTTTCTTTGGAGGCTGTAACAGTCTGTTCCTACTTTCCCTCCCCCTTCCCCCACCCCAGTTTTATATCCCCTTTCAGGGTGCCACACCCACAAGTTTGACTGGACCATTTTTCAAATCTGGGCTGACTGGACCATTTAGCACCTGATTTGCAGCTAAGCTTGGACCTGATTGGCCCACGCCACAATCCAGGAAGTAAAAGGGTGATTACTAGACTCTGAGGAGCAACTACTACCACAATGTAACAGAGCAGCAGGGTGAGAGAGATCAGAACTGCTCCTGACAGTTCCTACCATTGAGATGGCTGGGCTCTGGCAATAAAAGGAAGGCTTTAAACTAGGTGTTGTTAAATTATGGCCTGGGGGCGGGGGTGGTGTCAGTCAAATGGCTACATGTTTTTGTAAATAAAGATTTATTGGAACACAACCACACACATTCATTTACATGTTATCTAAGGCTGTTTTCACAATACAATAGCAGGTCTGAGTAGTTTTGACAGACTGTATGATCCACAAAACTGAATTCTATGACTATCTTGTACAAGGTCATTAACTGTTGTTCTTGATATTCTCCAGTTGGAAAACTTGAAATGTTTCCCTAGTGCTTGCTGTCTGTCACTCAATTCAGACTGGGTCTAGCCTTGTTTGGACACATGCTTCACAACTGCTATTTACAGTAAGCTAGCTACCAGATACATGTGACTCTTCAATGTAGGTTAAGGTGTTTATATCTTTACAAAAAGAACCTTGTCACCCCTTTAGATTCCTCAGTGCTCTCATCATCACACCAGAATGTCTCCAGAAAACTTACCTGCACTGCTCTGGAAGGAGGAGTGCCAACCCCCAACAAAAATCCATGTGCCAATAAGAACATCAGAGTCCACTCCTAAGCATTCTCTGTGAGCCAGGCTATTTTGGAAATACTGCATTTAGCTGTCACATCAACTTTGTGAGGAAGGAATGATCCTTGTTTTACATTTGAATAAAGAGAGACTTGGAGATGTAAACTGCTAAAGTGGCAGTCATGTTTAAACTTAGATCTGCCTGTCGTACACTTTATCATCATATTCATCTTCCTGTCTTCTGCTTAAACAATTTACAGACTGATGGGGAGAATCCACCACTTCAAACAAGGAGATAATGAGTAGAAACTGCACCATACAAATTTACTTTGCACAAAAGATCAGGCTGCCCATGACCTACTGTCACAGAGGTGGTCACTTGGCACACTGAAACTTTGGAACTTCATCTCCTGCTGAATTCCTTTTAGAATACTGAACTCTTAAAGACTGTACTACAGTGAAGGCGTGCATGGCAATGAGAGACATAATTGCGAGGAAAGTTTCCCTTAATACAAGACCATGAAAGACCTACTTGCTCCTTGCCAGTTCATATTACCTCCAAATAATCACATTATAAACCTTTATGCTCCTCATCCAGAGCAGAGAACCAAGATTGTGAGGTGATTCTAGAAACCCCATCAACAATGAACATTTACAATACCAGGGAATTCATTCAGAGAAGACCTAATGGAAGCAAGCTAGTCATGTATTACTTTTTCAGGAAGCACTGTTATGTTGAGAAGAGAGCTTTCAGTGGTTCTATCAGAATTGAGAATGAAGACTATAGTTAGAAAAACAATGGAATATTTTGTCTTAAAAGTTGAAGGAACAGGACCCTCAGTGATAATGGATAAAAATGGATAAAAATACTCAGCCATTGCAGCATGAGTTCAATCCCTGGTTAGGGAGGGACCCACATGACACAGCAGACCTCTCCTGACCCACCCACTGCTCCCCTCAGCTGTGTACTTTGTCAATCTGCCTATTCTGCCCCCCATTCTGTCTCTGGCAAATTCTTTCACCACCCCCACACCTCTGGTCTGTACCCCAGTTCTGAATGCATAAATAGATAAATCTTTGAGAAAAAAAGTTGAAAGAATGTTCCAACAACTAGAAATATCTAACAATGGAATGAAATGTTGAGATGTTGTATCCACCCAACTCTACAGATGTCCAAGTAAGATCTAGTTGCCATGTGTCAAGGAGGTTGTGGTATAGATTCCTGAAAAGCATGTTAAGATTAGACTAGTTCATCTCTAGTTACTTCTAAACTCAAAGAACTAACAATTTTGTACACAAAAAGACCAACTTGTGGACCACACTGGGAAAATCAATGTTTTGGATCAAATTCATTCTTTTTAAGTTATTTTACATCCTACTCACATTTCACTAAAATCCAGTGCCCATACTTAACCAAGTTTTAATCACCTAGTATCGTAATTCAGAACTAAAAGTGTTTATGATATAATTATGACTTTTTTTGTTTGTCAAGTTCTCTGGCAGCAGGGAATGGATGATAAGATAATATTAACATAATGATATTATTAACATTAAACCTTGCCATTTCCAGGGGACCTATGATCTAGTTAAGCTTCACAACAACCCTACAAGGAAAATACTCATCAGTATCATCCACTTGCACATTAAGAGGTTATTTGATTCCCCCACTATTATAAATGACTAAAGATCTAGTGAGTGATTCTTTGAAGAAGATAGGTGTCACTTTGATGTACACCAGCTCATTGCTGCCTTATGAGAGTAGTTGAACATTCTGAATTATTAGTTAAAATTTGCTAGAATTCTTGTGAAGAAACTGTCAGAGGTATATATGCATTGCTCAGAACAGAATGCTCTTATGGTAAATTCTTTTGAAGAGCTTACCATTGTTTTTCAGTGTTTAAATTATAAGAATGAGTTTTACATTCTGAGGATGCACTCAACTTGAGAACTAGATACTACAAAAGGTAATTATCAAGGCTCATGCTATTTAAATACAGGGTGTCATTATTGTTCACTGCTCTCCAGTGGCATTGGATTTTATATCCTTTTTTCCCCATCAGGTCTGGCCTGAATCATCTCTTCTTCTGTCACACTTGCCTCCAGAGGCTTCCAGAAGGAAAACAATGTACAAATGTTAGTTAACCTATGTGCTGATTAGAGGTTGCTTGCAAACTGTCACCTGGAAAAATCCTCCAGTGTTGGTGGATTCCATTAGGGTGATTAATAGGTCTGTGAATAACTGGAGATGGTCATCTTTGCTTCTAAAACTCCAAAACAGCCTGCTGGCACTTAAGGTAGGCATAAATTGGGCAGACGGATATAAGAATGTGAGAACATTTCAAGCACAGGAGCTCTCTGGAGAAAGGCAGGAAGCACAGAAATGAAGGGCCTTTTCTGTTATAACCAGAGCACAAAGTGTATACAGGGGACCAATAGGAGGCTGAACAGATGGCTTGGGGTTAAACTATGAAGTCCTTCCAATGCCACGCTCCAGTTTGTCAAACTTAGCTGAAGTCCAGTTTGTCAAACTTACAGGTAAATCAGAATCACTGGAGAGTGATTGTTAAAGCACAACTCACTGGGACCCTCCGAGATTTTTGTTTCACTGAGTTTGGGGTGCAAACTTAGATGAGTTTGCTTGTCTAAGGATCCCCTAGGTGATGCTTACTCTACTGGTGTAGGGACCAACTAGCTTTGAGAACAGCTTTGATGTGTTCACTAAGCAGCTGATAATAGTTTTGAGTACAGAAGTAAGGTGACCAGAGCTTTATGTTTATTGTCTTTGGCCACTTTCAATAGCCAATAATTCTATGAGAAGATGTGTAAAGAAAGACATTTGTGAGGATTTTACCCAGGTTGTGGGCTCACACTTAGTGGTGAGAGCTGATCAAGGCATCTCACTCTTCATCTGGCTGACAATGGGTTCTGAGGTAGAGAAACTACCTAGACCTTATCTACATAAGAGATTATTAGAACCTCAAAATATTTTCACTTGTTACATAATGCAAGTCATTTAGAAAGTTCTAGAATGGAATTTTAACACACAAAAATGCATTCTCACAATTTATCTAAAGACACTTATCCAGCCAGTCATCAGTGACCCTGGGGACTGGCAGAACTACCGTTTCCTGGCTTTTCCTCCCTCGCCTGTCATCTGCTAGGTTTGAAGAGGAAATGAATGACTATGACTTATTCTGAAACATCCTGAATTTCACTCATAGAAATGACAGCTAGAAAAATATAAGAAATGCCCAAAAAAGTACTTGTATAGGAAATCCTGCCATGGACCTTTCCCCAAAGGGAAATTCAACATGGTCTTCTCAGGTAGTCATGAATAAAGATGCTGTCTTAACCAAGGCAGTCATGCATGAAGAGCAGAGCAGGGGGAAACTGTTTACCAGTAGGTAGGGGAGGAAGTTAGTCTTAATTCCTTTTCTACCAGTGTTGCGATATAAGAGAAAACTATTACCATATGCTCCAAAGTGTTTCTGATGATTAAAGCTTAGTGCATGGCTTCATTTTACATTTTACAAAGGGATTTTTAGAATTGAGTGCTTTCATCCAGTTGAGCTGGAGGATATAGTATTAGGAGGCTGTACTGCAGAGGAGGTGATACCACTGATCCAACAATTGAAGGACCTAGATTCTTTCCCTGGTTCTATTACTCTGAATTTGGGCAAAATCTTAATCCTCTCAGACTCTCAGATTTCTCATGTGGAAGAATCTGGGCAACTGTACCTGGTTTTCTGTCTGATTACCACCACCACTGGTCTTCCCTGGTTTTGTGCCAGCCATGAGAGTGTGCTAAGCAACTGTCATAAAGCTACCTCTCTGGACAGCTCATTTTACCTGAGCCCTGCTAAGTTTAATTTCCTCTTACCATTAGCATGTACCCCTATGCTAGTCTGAGAAGATTGTGGTGGAGGAGTTCAATATAAATAAGTAAGGTGATCTAGGAAATGATCCCTTTGAACTAATGATCTCATCTGGTTAGAAAAAATGAGGGTAGCTCAGTCCTCATCTTCTTATCAGCATTAATGAAAACATTTATGCTCAAAGAGAAACAAATATCATCAATCACTTTAAGAGATCTCCAAAGAGATCACAGCACACTCTGCTCATTTGAAATCACTAAGGTCGGCCAATCCCATACTCAGTTCATGTGCCACACTTTCTCTTCTTACTCCTACCCCCAACTCTGTTCACTCCGCTGAATGGTAGGTATGTTTGTCAGTCTACTGGCATCTCATCGCAATGTGATTCTGAGGGCAGAGCCATAATTTGTTTTTGTTTCCCTAAACTCTGTGCTTGTACCCCCATTAAGCCTGGGGAAACAATCAAGAGCAGATCAGTAATGTTTCTAACTCTGCCCAGAGTTGTTCCTGGAAATCCAAGCTCCCTACTGAGACCCCTATTCCCAGACATAGCCCTGACTCCATGGCCCACAATGATCATGGTCCTCTATGCAACTCCTCACTGCTCCCCTGGTGACAAAGAGAGCTCACTGCCAAGGCAGCAAGAGCCCAGGACCCTGCCTCTGCCTGCCCATTATTTACCACGTGCCCTCTCTCAAAAAATTTTTTCTCTTGTCTCCCATCACAGAAGGGGAGGCTTTGTCTTCATTCACTGGTAATAATCTCTGTGTAACTTCTCCCACCTTCCAAGGAAATGACATCATCTTCATTTACATCTCTGTCTGCAAAACTGCTTAAAAGTTCGGATATTTAACTTCAAGGTTGTTGACTCTTTGCTATGGTGTTAGCATCTCAAGGTCACCCAAGAGGTAGTGTATATGGAAAAACAGGTCACATTTCCCTGACGAGACTGGAGGGAAAAAGCTTTGGTTGTTCCTCTTCCCATCACCTACTTGAGAAAACAGAAATCAGAGCAGTAGCTTCTGTTGAAGGCAGACCAGGAAAGAAAGGACACTAGCCCTCTCATACATATGATGACTACGGAAGTCAGACATGTGATGAAACTGTAAGATCCTCACACCTGAAACAAATTCGCACAAGAGGCGCCCTGCACAATGTCTCACACCCTAGCCAGAGAACTGGACGCTGTCCTCCTCCACCATCCACCACCTAAGCAAAACTGTAGGACTTTGGAGTAAGCAAAGAGAACCTTTGAGCAACCTGAGGAATTCTGAGGTTGGTGTCACAAAACCCATGTGCTTAACTTCTCTAGAAAAGTGCCATTTCCACTTCCCTAACCCTACTGTGTGAGAAGAATGGTGATGATTGGAAGCAACTGAACATGAGGCCGTAGGGAGAAAGGAAAAGTAGAGAATGCTAAAGTTTCAGGGAAATGAAAGGACACAACAGAATAACTATTTGGGAACAGTGAGTAAAAGGAACTAAGGGCCAATTCATGTATCTCATTTGTCTGGAGAGAATATCATTGAGTGACAGTAGTATTACCCAACCCCTGGTGCTAACTGCTGAAAATCACTGAGCTTATGTAATATTTAAGAAAACAAAGTTATGCAACAGAAGTTTAAAATATTCAAATTTTTTATTTTAAAGGTTTAAATTTTAGATGCTAGGAAAATGCACTATTTGGACTATATTATACCCTGAAAACGCTAGAAAGTTAGAAAATAGATTGCTCTAAATTTATGCCTTGTTGTGCATCTTTTCTAAATGTATGTCTAAAGGTGGTGATTACCACAAATGGGAAAAAATAAAAGTCTCCCATATACAATATTGATGGTGATTACATAATACAAAAGTTTTATAATTATTCTGGATGTCATATACAAAAGCTCCTCTGAAGAGCTAATGATAGGTCCTGGGGAAGTGTTGGTCCTGGCAATGCCTCAATAAAACCAGCACCAACTCCCCAAGTATCACAGGCTATGAACCCTTCCTCTCCCAGGGAGTTGGTAAAAACCCAGCCTCTGACAGAACTATCAAAATCAATTCTGATCAGTAGACAGTGACATTTAGAGGACATCAAGCACTAGAATGATTATGCCAGAGCACCATTTACCAGAGCCAAGTCCTCTTCGGGGGTGGATGTACGACAATGGAGGCCTGGCTGTGCAGAGAGCCATGGAAACTATTTTGCAAGCTGCTATCGTTAAGAAATACTCCTAAAGCTAGCTTCAGTGCATAATTAAGACAGGTTTCAACTCATCAGTCACCACACCCATCTTCTGAAAGCATCACAAAAAAAGTAAGTATGCCTGCAATAAAATGAACTAGGGCAGAGTTAACAGCTTCCAGGTAAGCTATGTTGTCAGAAAACTGGGCCTTCTGGGAACAGTGATACAGAGGCCCAGTCCTCAGCACCCTAGACACCACCAGCCTTTACTCTTCCAACAAGTAGTCAAGGTGGGGCTGTACAGACTATGCTGCAGCGCCAAGTTCAAGAGCACAAAGGGAGCCAGGTGTGTTCTAGACAAATTCTTTTTCTGAGCTTTTTTGTCCTCCATACTGCTGTGAAGCAGAAAATTCAGGCTTCCCTACTAGAAGGGGGAGGGAGGCTACAGTCACCAGTGGACTGAAGTCAAAGGTGCAGGAAAGGAAGGAAAAGGTACTGGTTGTGTCCACAACGGGACTCAGCACACTTCTGGGGTTGCGCGCTGGCCCTGTCAGCACTGAGCTCGTACCAAACACCTTGCAGTCCACCTTTTTGGCTCAGAACTTCCTCCACTGAGCAGATTTCACTTATTTGCCCTTAGAAATTCAAAAAGAGAGGTGTAGTGGTAAGAAAAGAACGTTGGACTCCAGTGGACCTGAGCTACAGTCCTAGCTGTACCGCTAACTATGCAGGTCACCTACACATTTTCCACTAACCTCTCTGAGTCTCAATTTTCACAAGTATAAAGGGGAACTAAGCCCTACCTATCTTTCCTATTTGTTTTAAGAATTCAAGGTAATATCTAGCAGAGTGAGTGGCACATGAAAATTGCTCAATATATAGCAGCTATTTTTAGTAGCAACAATAAATTAGTATATGGTTTTCGTTGCTATATGGAAAGATTAGAAAGAAGGTAGGAAAAGAGATATTGGTACAAACAATGAAATGGGTGTTGCTAGATATGAAAGATCTTTCAAACCCATTGAGCTCCCCCATAGGAATGTTTACCAAGTCAGAATCCCACCTCCCTCAAAGATGTTGAGAATATGTAAATATTCTCTGCTCTCTATAAGTTTCCCACAGACCTACAGCAGCAAGTATCATCCTGTTTTTGTGAGTAGGAGAAACTGAGGTACAAGAGATCACCAGATCCTTCAAGTGAGTCAGAGGCACCACCCAGAATAAACTCAGGGGCATCATAATCTTCACTATTTCTGGGCCTGAATTATTCTAACAAATGATTCATATTAGTGTAAATCCAGTCTTAAAAAAAATAGTAAGTCCTACAATGGTGAGGCCTGTGCTTTTGGAATGCAGGAAGTTGACTTGCAGAAGCCCCAGGCTGCTCTTTGGCAGTTGCATGCTCTAACACCATCCTGTGTCAGTCTCTCCTCTCTCACTGAGCCTGGTTCTCAACCATGTGAGCAGGAGCTCAGACAGAATGAACCCCAAGTACGCCTTCCTCCCTAGAGCCTTCTGAACACAAACATTTGTGGCCTACCCTGACACATGGGTCCATGTGCACTCCAGGAGTCTACCAACCCCCCTGCACCTAATTCACCAGGTCTGATGAACACACCTGCCCATTTAGCAGGCTAATTCAGACTAGTTTCACTGAGCTGGGTTGAAAACAGCCAGAGAGAGCCCCTGCTTGCTGTGTAAGAGGCCCCGTTTCAGTGGAAAGCCAGTTTCCACCACTTTGCATTACTTTCCATGCTGGGTTTTGTTTCTTGCTACATTCAATTATTATTCCGTCTCCTGTGGCCTAATGCCTTCTCCACACAGCCCCTGGACAAAGGCCTTCTGAAATTGGTAGCCTCAGGAAGTCCAGGGGGAGAGAGGCTGAAGCTTGTGTCCAAGTGACCGCCAGAGACCTTTGCAGGATTCTCTTCTGTTTCCAAGTCCTTCCTGTTAAGTGGACAACTGCTTTCTTCCACTAGAGGAGCTAGAGTCTGGAATTCCTTGTCCATTTAGTTGGATAGTGTTCTGATCTTGTGCATTTAGGAAGACGCATGTGGGGCTTTTATAAATAGGTACTTGGTTTTGTGCCTACCAGAGTGACTTGATCATAATAGGGGCAAAAATATTTGTGAAGTGTTCACTTTACTGGCACTCTTTGTGCTATTATTTCATTACCACTACTTTTTATTGCACCTTAAGTGATGATATACCCACTTTTACAAATGTAAATTCAGATCAGCTTCCTTTAAATAAACAAGCAGAAATTAGCTATGTTCAGCACATGCTTAGGAGAGCAAATGCTAGGACAAAATTATCTCATTAGTAATTTTTCCCACTGAAATGATACAGAACTATTCTATTTCAGGGACCACAGGCATTCCTCCGTATTCAAGAAGAAACCAAAGCAACTTCTTACAACAAGTTCAAAAGGCAAAAAAAAACCTCAATCTAGAAAGGTCTCCTAGGACCTTTAACTTTGCTGCTCTGGTTGCCAAGACAATAGCAACATAACAAGTATCAGGAGCATCGGCCCCTGCTGGAGAGATTGCTCTGAAAACGCTGGTGCTTAGTGCCAGTTCTTTTCTTTCCACTATTGCTAGCTAGTTCTTCTGAAGCAGTTTAGAAGCTCTGCAACATAGAACTGCTCAGGCTCCCTGCACATTCCTTATACCAATACTCTTTGTAAATGTTTGCTTTAACCATAATCTGCAGCTTTACTAAGATTACCTCTCGGTCATGCACCTTTTAGTCATTCAAATCACATCTGAGGGAGCTGACAGTTTCTTGTAGCTCAGTTCTTACTCCAACTTTTCTCCTTAGATTTCCTCCAGCCCTGTCTGTTCAGATGAGGGCATTTCAGAGTCAGAAACCTACAAGAACGCTCAAGGACAATGATCACTTCTCACCCTTTGTATCTTTTACATGCCTCACACCTGGGAGGCACTTAATAAGTATTTTTAGCAAACGAGCCTATTCACTGCTCCCTTCACTTGTTAAGCACATTCCCATCTTTAAACCCTCACTTGTGGCTTAACCTCCTGCCAAGAATGCACTCCCTGCTTCTTTCCATTTATGCAAATCCTGACTATCCCTTGTGACCAAAATCAAGCCCTCTGAGATCTTACAAAACCCTCTCTGCTTAGTCATTAACACACTTTTTTTAAAAAAATAGTTTGGGTATACGCTTGTTTCCTCAATTAATTTGAAGTCCTATATGCTCTGTCTAGGCCAAAGTGACTTGTCAGAACCAAAACCAGTATGCGGGCCAAGCTGATAAAGGGGGTGCAATACCAAAATTGTGCCTTAGGAATGATGTCTAAAGCCTTTCCAAATCAGGCAGGGAAGTACCAAATGAATGATAACCATGAACAGACAGAATCTGTGGCTCAAAGGCAGAATTTATGCAAATGATTTGGACTCAAACAGGAAAGATGTAGAAGCTGAGGTTAGGATGTGGTCAGTCAGGATGAAGCCCTTGGGCAAGGCTCCTTTGTCCTGACACTGACACTGAAGTCCAGGTCCCACCTCTTCCTGTTCGCCTGCTTAAGGCAGTTCGGAAGAGAGTACTCCCCGAATCTGGGACCAACATGCCTACACAGGCAATATTAAGTGCTCTGTTAAAACACATCCAGCCCCCTGAGAACCCAACGCAGTGTTGCCCAAATAGTGGGTTTTCCACCAGAAGGAAAGGAAGCAAAAAGAGGAGATGAGTGGCTTCTGCCAGTCTAAAAGGCCAAAGCGAGTCCAGGACAATCACCACCCTCACGCCACCCACTTTCGCTCACCAAACACCTAGTTGTTTTGTAATAACTGCCATACCTTTCATGCTTTGGGGGACTGCTTCCATCTTTCTGGTAGAGCGTAAGTTTCCAGCACAAGGTCTTTATCTGCTCTTCTTTGTATCTTCCACAGAGGAACAGGCACTGGTTCCAACTTCCAAGGTGGGTGTGAAGTGGGGGGGTGTCTCTCTTCCCCCATACATGCAGCTCAAGGCCACTTTGTGGGTGGGTCTAGACATTCGGCTCTGTCTACCTAGTTTACCAGTTAAATGCTTTCTCCACTCCCACCTAACACACCCAGAGCCAGCCCTGCCAACAAGGGAGCAGAGGCTCCTCCAATAAGCCTTTCCCCAGGTTTCTGCCTATTAGGGGTGGAGGGAGGCAGTTGTGCCCTGGTGATTCTTCTGAGAGCCAGCAGCAGAGGGCTGGGGCCTCAGCACACAGCTCTTATTTATGGTCATGCTGAGCCCTGCCATACTCACTCTTGCCAAATATCCCGAGACAGGTACAGTATGAACATGAATTGGGTCTGTCAGTGTCACTATTTTCAAGGCAGAAGAGAATGTTGCTGTCATAATGGCTGTTCTTTCTCTCTAATCACATGCAAAACTGGAAAACTAAGTTTATCAGGGGAATTATGAGAATGAAAACAGAAGATTAAAAAACAAAATCTACCTCCTCATAAACAAAAGAATGGGAAATTAGGTTTCACTAGGTGAAAATCCTATTTTAGATTAACTGAATGGAGAAGGAGGAAAAAAGCCCCATGTGACAGAATAAACGAAAGCAGTCAAGCAAAACTGAAGAGGCACGTAGTTACTTTCATAATCACTGTGCCGGGAGAGAGGCTGACTCAGTCACAGCCCCAAAGAGCAGCTGGCTGAGACTCACCTTTCCCGTCCAAGGCCCCCTGTGTTATCTCTGAGCAAACGAAAGTCTCTTATAAGCTGGGGTGTAACTGACAGTCATCAACTTGACCCAGTGCTTGCACAGAGGTGACCCTTCAGGCCTAGACGACAACCCTGTAGTTGGCAGGGCAGGGGCTGTCATCCATTATACAGATAAGAAAATCAAGTTTCAGAAAAATTTGTACCCAATCTGCCAATGGGAAAAAAGAAATGCACCTAGACCTTGAATTGGGCTCTTCTAATTTTAAGTTTCCCACACTTTCATGAGGCCATGGGCCCCCTCAGGAGGGGTAGGAACCAGCTGGATCTCTGTGAGGTTTTTTTTTTTTTTTGACATTTTGCATCCCTCTGAAACAGGAAGTGAAAGCACAGATTGCTGAGGCCATGGGCCCCCTCAGGAGGGGTAGGAACCAGCTGGATCTCTGTGAGGGTTTTTTTTTTTTTTGACATTTTGCATCCCTCTGAAACAGGAAGTGAAAGCACAGATTGCTGTTTAACCCCAACCCCCTACTCTCCCACTGCGTCTCCAGGCTCAACACCAAAGCATCCTGTCAGCCACTCTAATGCCAAAGCTGCTTCTGGTAAGGCAAATCTATAAAGAGATTTATTCTAAGGAGGCTCCACCCAGTTAAGCCAAAGGGAAAGAATGGGTGGATGACAAGTCTTTCTATTTTAGGAAATCTGTCAGTTCTCTATCAGTAGAGCCTGGGCCTCTGGCCAACACGTCTGGTGTGAGAGGAAGAGTGAGTGAGGAGGCAGGGGCAGTTGTAGAGAACTTGTATCCCCACCACCAAGGCAGGAGGGCTGAGGGGGTGACCTTGGCCCCACTGATCTCATGCTAGTGCAAGGCACTGCAGTCTGGCTCCCATTCTACCTCCACAGGACACAGACACCAATTCCCACAGTCTGGCCCTGTGCCCACTGGGGAAGGTCTTGGGGGCTATGATGTCCCTCCCCCACAGCAAAATATCAGAGGAGAATAGGCCCAAATCTGCCCTCTACTCCTATCTCCTCAGAGAGGAAGAGTCTGTCCCTGCAATAGCTATGTGACCCTGAACAATATCCTCCTCTGGAAACAAGTCACTGCAACACCTACATCTTGGAATACTGTGGCAATTAAATGCCAGAATGTGTGTGAGCAGTCAACACACAGTGGGACTCAACAAAGAAGCATTTACCTTTTCCTCCCAACAGTTTCTGAATTCTCCTATAATCTTGGCTCCTCTTAGATCTTGTTCTGTATCAGTAATTACAACTTTCCCTACGCCCCTCAAAATTCTCTGCCCTGGCTGCATATTCCTCTGTGTTTCTTCAGTCCCTACCCTGGCCCTCAATTGTGCTGTTGATAATAGTATTTTATTATCAAGCAGTCACACGGCATTTACCACATGCCAAGCACTCTTCTAAGACCTTTACAAATCTACATTTCTCTGGGGGAGGAGGACAAGGGAGGATTCGCACAGCCTGCTGGGCAGTGCCATGGGCAGCAGGGAGGTCCCTGGGGGTGATCACTTCCACTTCCACAGTCTTCACAGCTTCTATCTTGTGTCCCAAGAGCATGCATGCGGTGTTAACTCTGCAAAGGGAAAACTGGCTGCTAACTCCTCATTTCTATTTCTAAATGCAGTATATTTCTTTTACCTGTTTTCAAAATTTAACTCTGCAGACTTCTGATGTTAATGTGTGATCTTTCTTTAAGAACTTTGCTTGGCTCAGCCCTTCTACCACACATTGCAAGCCAGAGACAGCACCAAGAGACAAAGCTGCCAGCAGCCAGCAGCATTATGTGTGACGCCGCTCTTCTCAGACCTTTCAAACTCAACGGGAAGATGTCAGCAGACAAGCTGCAGCAGACCTGGCGAGGGCAGCCAAAGGAGACAGCATCAGCCGCTTCCAGAGGATGACCCAAAACATTCAGTGAAAAGCTCGGCACAGCCCTTGGGCCAGTGCAGCATAATGCTGTGTGGTTATAGGGAGCAGTCTAAACATCGATATGGAATGGGCAGCGAACACAGCAACTACAAAAAATGCCAACCACTGGACCCTTTCTTTTTTTTTTTTTCCGAGGACCTGGCCAACTATCACCTCCTGCAGCACAAAAAAATGAACTTTCTCTATCAGCACAGTATCCTGGGTCTAAGAAACAATGAAAAGACAAATCACCAGAACTCAGAACTCAGTCCTCAAGCACCTCTGCAAAGAGAAACTAAAATAAGATAAGTCCCTGAAGGGAGGTCGACCTTCCTCCTCATATTATGGCCCCATTAATGACAAGGAGGGTGTATCGTCACCCTGGTCACCCTCACCCTCGCATTCCAGTGCTCCCCTTCTGCGGCCTGGACACAGCACCTCCTTAGCCTCTGGGGCTGAGGAAGCAGGTTTGCATAATGATGCTGCTGGGAACAAGGCAAGAAAGCAAGCCAAAAGGAGACACAGAAGCACAAACACCAGTAATTGAGACTGCTGGCTGTCTGGCCTTCCAGGGAAGCGTGAGGTGGTGTGCGGCCCACTGCAGGACTTTGCCTTTCTTTTTCCCTGGGATCCTTGGACTGGAGACCAGGGATATGGCGTTACTCAGGCACTTTCTCACCTTCTCGCTGCTAGCCTCCCCAGCTGCCACCAGAAACCCTATTTCCCCAGCAGCTTTCATTGCCCACATGTGATAACACATTATTGCCAAAAGCACTTGTGAGCGCGAGCACAGGGCACACGCACACCTATGATTACAGACACCTGGGCCGAGAAGCCAGCGTGCTCGGGGTATGTGCGTGTAACTGTGGACACCCGGGCCGAGAAACCACCAGAGAGCACAGCGATGGGGGGCTGGGAGGCTCAGCTGCTGCTGCCCCTGTCCCCGTCTCCTGTGAACCTGGCTCCCTGCTACCTCTATCGACCCCAAGATTCCTTATCCATTTGCCAGAATCATCCACTCCCTGCCCAGCCTGGGACAACTGCCCGGACACCAAAGGCAATATTTAGTGCTTATTTTGTGAAGACAGACAAAATTTTCTCCCTAGACGAGGATTTCATCTGATAGTCCAGGTGCCCACTGGGTGCCTACCACAGTCCAACTGGGAAATGAATGTTTTTAGGAGGTGATTTATTAGCTAAAGAAAAACAGTATCACACAGCCAGAGGCACCGTGTCCCAGAACAGGAGAACGTGCGCTCTGTCTGGGACTTGCTCAGGAGGAACACTTCTATGCAGGCAGGGTATCCTGAGCTGCTCACCATTCCCACATTTCTTGCCCTGAAACTCACCTCCTGGGAGGACACCCGAGTGTACAGTGACCCAAGCCAGGCATGCATGCCTTCCTCCAGGCTGGGTCCTGGCCTCCCAAGCTCCCAGCAAGCAAAGGTTCTGCTGCAAGGGAAGAGCCCCCTGTGATGAGCACAGTCCTGCTAACAGCAGCCTGTCAGAGCGCACGCACCACACCTGGTCTCTTGTCCCTCACATGATGGAAAAGGGTTTCTTTCCTGCTGAGCCCACAGCTGATGCACTTCACAGCACAACCTGAGGGTAAATCCCCAGAGGCTGCCCAGTATGGTTGCCATGGTGCCCTGCAGAGCCACTTAGCAACCTCCCCACACCCAGCCTGCAGCTCCTAGGCAAAAAGGTAGATCAATAAGACTGAGGGAGTGAACACGGGGTGTCGAAATCTCATTTCAGCCAGTACATTCCACATCACCCCAACCCACGTTCGATTTCCTTTTATATTCTCTGTCATCCCTAGAAAGTAGGGGTGAAAAATAAAAGTTCAAAAAGGCAGGCGAGGTGAGTGGAAAAGAATATACAGAGAGCCCTGCCAATCCATAATAAACCACTGACACATGGCAGGTGCTCAATAAGTATCTGTTAAATGAATAAAAGCAGCTCAGCTCTGGTTTAGCCCTCTTGAGGGACATTTTCTGAAAAGACAAGTGAGATCTATTTGGTATGTCATTTCTTGACTTCTCAAATGCTTTCATGTATTATCATTTAATCTTTGCAACAGGAAAAGGACACTGAAGCTGGGCTAGTAAATAATTTTCACTTCCATATTCTCAGCTGAGAAGACTAAGGAGCAGAGAGGTGGCTGAGCTGAGTGGCAGATCAGTGGAGGTCACAAGAGGCAAAGTTTTATCCCTCAGCTCCTCTAAAGGCTCAACCACAGGGCTCCCCTTCCACCTTCCCCTGGCAGGAAACACTGGACATCTGAGAGAAAGCACACTTAGGTGTGCACCGAAGCCCTGTCTGTGCCTCAGCTCACTAGCGGCTGGACGATGAAATATTTATATGGCGATAAGACTGCCCTTCAGATCAAATGGCCGCTCCTGCCTAGATTACCTTACAATGAAACAGACCCAATGCCCGCTGCTTGCGGTTGCTGGAAGGCCACTCGCACCCAGAAGCTCGAGACACAGGCACAGGCAGAGGGCCCAGCCCTTACCTCTCTCAGGATGGCTGACTTCTGATCGCCCTTTCCCTTCCTCTCTGGGATGGCACCAGGCAGTCAGTCTGCAATTCTTTCTTCAGAATTCATCACTGCTCCCAGCCCCCATCCCATAGGGTTCCTCCCTGCAGGACAGCCTGTTGAAAAGCCTACCTTTCTACTTTGGGGAAACATTCAGTATAAAAAGCACAAACATAGGGAAACTACAAAGGTTCAAGGAAGTGACCAAGAGCCCACAGTCACTACCCAGCAACTTCCTTTTTAGTTGGTGTTTAAAGCCTGTTGATGTTTTTAAACACACTTCCCCTCTCCCCAGAACTAGCCTCTCTGGTATTCTGAAGGCCTCCTGGCTCAGCCTATTTTAGAGTTATGTTGAGAATTAAATGATTATAACATATAATAACTATATGAAATAATTAAAAAATATACAGGATAAAAAAAATACAGGGTATAGGGTCACAGGTTAGTTAGTTGTCTGCTGGTTAATCTTCACTTGACTCCCCTCCATATGTTCTCAGTCCTAAAGGAATGACCACGGAGGAAGGCCTATCCTGGATGTCCTTACTCACAGATCCTGCGTTGACCAACAGGAGGCACCCAAAAGGAAAAGTGGTCAAGGGATGCCTTCCCAGTGCCTGGGTCCCCAGGCAGCTCTAGCACTGACTGGTTCAGGCACCAAAAATTCATACCTCTTTATCTTTTAGCCTGAGCGAGGTCATGTTCCCTACTGAAGTACCTGAGTATCCCAGAATTTTGCATTTGTTCCTTAAACCTGCCTACAAATCTGTTAATCCCTATTTAAATCTTTTTATTTGAACCATCTGGAATAAATTCTGTTTTCTTATGAGGCACATGACTGAAACACATATACTCTTATCTGGGTGAAATAACTGAAAGGAACATCACCAGCAGCAACAAACTACAGTGCCCAGTGCTAGCTGACTTAGTGTCAACGCAGTTTCCAAATTCCAAGCAAGGTGAGCTTGCCCTTCCTTCTCTTGTTTTCCTAGAGGCTGTGGCTGAGCTGTACATTCTGACAAAACAGCCTGGCAGGGGCTGCCAGCAATCTGACATCAGGATGGAAGAATACAGAGGCCTCAGAGGCTCTGCACTTTCTGGAATCTAACGATTCTGCTGATCCTCTGGTGTTTGGCAATAGCTATTTAATTTCAAGATGCTTAAACCACTTCTTTGTTCTTTCTGCTGTGTAACTAGGGCACCACTAAGAGTCTGGAGGAATTGCTGTTTAGGGTAGATTGGGGGAGGGAAGAAAAGGATGATGGTTTTTGTTTTTTTGGGGGGGATTTGAGAAGGGGAACTTCCCTTGTTCTGGAGAAGTCAAACCACATAGTAAGAGGTCACTTTTATTTAAGATTTTCCCCGCTGTAGGTCCACCACTGACTACTTCTTTAAATGTTGCTCCTCTGTACCTAGGTCTCTAGAATTCATTTCTCCTCTCGGGTTGGGTGCCTAGTTTGGGAGATACTAGGCCTTTCCTTTTTGCCTCCAACTCCCAGGTTAACTGTACCTTCATTGCTAAGTGCCTTTATATATTTACTTACCTGCCAAGTGCCTGGTATGACACTGGGAAACAGTGGTGACCCATCGCTGCCCCTGCGCACCAGTAACTTCCAGTCTAGCAGTAAAGGGAAGAAAAGAAAAAGCTCAGGGAATTAACAAGAACACCTGAGTGAGCGGGTGAGCATGTGGGGTAGGGTTCCAGCAGATGCAGCCTCCCCTCCATGAGCTTTCTAGGGCAGGAATCAGGTTCACAGGAGCCTATTTTCTACACCTCATAGGAAATGTGCTTCATGACTAAGTAACCACACCTGAGTTATTATGCAAATACATGCAGCTGTGCTTTCTGAACAACCAAGTTCACTCTCCTACTCCAGATTCTACACTTCATGCTACATTTACTCTATGAAATTTACTAATCACAGTTTGAGATTACTGAATGAGACAACCAACCTGGAAAAGAATTGGCAGGGTCTCCACTTGAGCTCCTTTAGTCATGGTACCTTTCATCACCTATGTTGACTCTGGTCATTTCATGGGGGAAAAAATTAAAAGACAGCTGTTATACAAAATGTCAACAGTGGCAGTTCAATCCATTTATGTTAAAAGGGGAGTGAGAAAAGTAGAATTTAATGTTGCAGGAAATCTCTCCCTCTAGTCATCTCCTCTGAGATGAGGTGTTGCAGCCCAACACCTTCAATCCTCAAAGACAGAATCAAAGTGCCTTTAGGAAACTGCCCTGCTCCAGGTCTTCCCTTCTGCAGGCAGCACTCATCCAGTGACTAAACTGCAGGAGTCTAGAGAATCAGACCTCTTGCCCCAAAAGGGCACACATCAGGGGGGCCATCCCACCTCCAGAATTCTCCATGTGGTCAGTTGAATTCTTTTTCTGGATTGCTTCAGAGCTTAAATTCTAAGCCCCCACCCTGCTCTCTTACCCACCCTCCCACTGTGTTGATACCAAGAACATTCCCTAGAGAAAAGTCCACACACAAATCACCATCTGAGTCAGCTTTGGGGGGAACACAGATAGCAACAAGGCTTAGGTAAATAAATGTATAAAGCCCCACTGAAGACAGAGAGATCTCCATTTATGAAATCTGATCAAGTAACTCATACTTGCGAAAGACACTGCCTACTTCCTAGCCTAGAAGAAGTCAAGGCTGTCAAGGTGACGGCCTGTTACCTCACTACAACCTCAATGAGGATATTTAGCCTTGGAAGCGCCAGAGAAGTGGGACTGTAATTCCCTCCATCGCAGAACCACATCTAATCCAGCCAAAAAAGTTTAGGTGATCCTTAAAGACCTTTAAGGAAGATTCAAAACTATCCTTGGTACAAGCACTCTTGTACAGGTGAAAAATCTTAGCCGTATTAGAAATGTTCCCTTGCAATAATTGAAATTCCTGAGAGCTTGCATTAATTTTTGTTATTTTCAGCAGAGCAAGAAAAGATTTATAAGCTATTCTATCAACCCTAAGACTCATTTTCAATTTTTTTCTTCAAGGTTAAGGATGCTATTTCCACTCATTTTGCTGCAGAAGATCATGCTTTCAATTCTATCATCTCTGTGGCTTTCAGTAAAAAACATGGAAGAACCTCTTTTAAATCCTGGCTTGAGTGTTGGTCAATGTTATGACTGTGCCAGTGCCTCACCTCTTAAAGTATGTTTTATCATCCTATGTGATAAATGGCACTCCGGGATAATAGCAAGTCATGACCTACAAGCTACCAAGGACACTTGGTTTCCACTCTCAAGGCATTCCCACAGCCTGGGGCCCCAGCGGGACTTCTAACTGACAAGGCAGGAAGGGATTAAGAGGTAGAAAGAAGAAATGTTAAATCTGAGGTTGCATGGATCCTAGGAACAGAGAAGTCACTGTACCCCCAGAGAATAGGGGGGGGCAGAGGAGAAATTCTGTAGAACTTAGTCAGAGGCAGGCAGCTTAAAAGAGTTATGTGTTTCCGGCCCTCCCTGGTGGCGCAGCAGGTTAAAGCACAGCACTGAGAAACTAAAGCCACTTCCACATGAGTTCGATTCCCACCTGCCCGGGAGGTGACCACATGGCGTGGCAGACCTCTCCTGACCCGCCCGCTGCTCCCCTCAGCAGTGTACTTCATAGATCTGCCTGTTCTGTTCCCCACTCTGTCTCTGGTGAAGCCTCTCGTCGCCCCTGAGCCTCTGGCCTGCACCCCAGTTCTGTATGAACAAATAAATAAATCTTTAAAAAAAAAAAAAGTTATGTGTTTCCATGCCTTTTGCAGCAACATAGATGGAGCTGGAAAAGATCATACTTAGTGAAATAAACCAGAAAGAAAAGGAAAAATACCGGATGGTTTCACTCATAGCAGAAGTATAAAGGACGAGACAAGAAAATAATAATAATAATGAACAACTATATACCAGAGACGTTTTATGTGGGTGGAATGGGGAATGGGATCAAAAACAATGGGGGAGGGAAATGCACTGGACTATGGTTATGGCACACGGGTGATTTGGTGATGGGAAGCCCACAGGGATTACAACTGAGATGGAAAAAGCACAAAATGATGTAAAAATAAACTATTATTTTAAAAAATTATGAAGAGGATCAGAATGAACACTTTTCCAAATTAAAAAAAGAGTTACGTGTTTCTGCCTAGGAAAGAAATCTTAGCACATTAGTTACTTTTTTCTTGCCAAGAACCCCTGAAATGTTTAGGATTCTGAGTTATAAGGTGAAAGTGAAATAACCCCTATTTATTTTTTTATTTCCCTCACAATGCTTCTGGATCTGATGGTAAATAATGTCTGTAGGAGAAATAAAGGCGGTATCCACTTATCTTTCTTTGATCCTCTTTGCAAAAGAACCACCCAGTAATTATATTTAACTGTGGGTTGGCTGAGTTTTATACTCATTAAGAAAATTTACACCGGGGCCCTCCCTGGTGGCACAGAGGGTTAAAGCACAGCACTAAGAAGCTAAAATCACTTCAGCATGAGTTCGATTCCCACCTGCCCTGGAGGAGATCCACGTGGTGCAGCAGACCTCTCCTGACCTACCCGCTGCTCCTATCAGCAGTGTACTTTGTCAGTCAGTCAGCCTGTTCTGCTCCCCATTCTGTCTCTGGTGAATCCTCTCACCTTCCCTGCACCTGTACCCCAGTTCAGAAGGAAGGAAGGAAGGAAGGGAAGGAGGGAGGGAGGGAGGGAGGGAGGGAGGAAGAAAAAGAAAAGAAAATTTACACCAAGTGGTTTTCAACCACCTGGCAAGATTCGGAGAAGGGAGCACCACTGGCATCTAGTGGACAGAGGCTAGAATGCTGTTTCACCCTACAGGGCACAGGACAGTCTCAAACAACCAAGTCCAAAATGTTGCTAGTGCTGAGACTGAGAAAGCCTGACTTAAAATAATTCCATGGCCTCCTAAACATATCCACCTCTTCATGAAGCTTCTGGCATGGATGCTCCTTCTAGACACCAAACTAGCCTAGAAAATTACAAGCTGCTTTACTAACAAGCTCATTGTTTCTGATGGAGGCAGAGTTGAAGGGAAAAAAGGGCAAGTGAAATCCCAATTATGAGCTTAAAGTAGGCTTGACCTTGGTTCATGGGCTTTCTTTAAAAGCAATGTATTATGTAGAGACCTGTGGGTGGTCAGTCTTGGTCAGAAAATATCAGAATTCTCAGAATTATTTCCTAATTCAGCGTTCAGAGGCACCTCTGCTTTCAATTCTGTAATAATCTCATTTTCCCACTTTGAAACAAGAATTAATTCGTTTTGAAACCAGCTCAAATTTTTGGGAAAACACTTTTCCAAATCTGGGGGAGGTTTTTGTTGTTGTTGTTTTTTATGTATATACTCTTTCCTTTACTGTAGAAAAGGCTGGACATGCCACTTTCTTTTGAAGCTATACTTACGAGCAAAAACTTTGTAGTTATCCTGTGCTCAACCTGAGGTAGCATAAACAGAAATGTCAGCCAAGCCACAAGGGCATGCTGGAGCATATAACCATGTGGGATTTCTGCATAATGACAGGATTCTACTACAATAGGCCTTTTGAAATGTCTTAAAAAGAAATTTTATGTCTAGAATACAAAGTCCTCCTCCCCGGGCCCCTCCTACCCCCAATCACCCCACTCTCATTCCTGCTTCAGCTGAAAAGCTCAAAAAGAAAAAAGGTGCCAGAATTTTGAAACATTTAAATGTGACGTAATTTTTTGTCTTTAAGAAAACAAATTCCTAAGAAAAGTTGTCAAGTAGGATTCTGGGAATATAGTACAAGAGAAAGTACAAGGAATTTCTATCTCCATCCAAACAACTGCACAGGCAGAATCTGACTGATGAATTGTTTGGGATTCAGAAGAATCTTGAAGCCTTGCAATATTGGGGGTAGACTGAGTCACTACTGCAGCCTTATCCACATCCCCAACTCCTAGCCCCATGGAAGGCATCTACTAACCTTTTCCTGGAGCAAGTTAAATACAGTTTGAATGTTAAATGGAATCCTCAGGATAACCACAAAGAAAATAACTATAGAGAATATACAAAATAAAATGAGGAAGAAGTGTAAATTTTACCACACACACAAAAAAATCAGTTAAATACAAGACAGTAATGCAAAATGAAGGCCACAAATGACATAACATAAAACAAATAGCATAATGACAAAGCCCTCATCAGTAATTCTGTAGAAGAACTGTGGTGCAGGCCAGAGGTAAGGGGAGGAAGTGAGGTGGTAGGCAAGAGGATTTACCAGAGACAGCTCTGGGAGCAAAACATGTGGATTTGCTGAAATACACTGCTGAAGGGAGCAATGGCCACAGGAGAGGTCTGCTGTGCTATGTGGGTCAGCTCCTTGGCTGGGGATCAAACCCAGGCCAAAGGGGTGATGGCTCTGAGACTTAACCCCTATGCCACCAGAGAGGCCCTTTACTTTAAATTTAGTTGGATTAAACACCTTAAAAGACAGAGATTTCTAGAGTATATAAAGAACACAAGTGGCTCCATGGTGGCACAAGGGTTAAGTCTCAGTGCTATCACTGCTGTGGCCTGATTTTGATCCCCAGCCAGGGAGCTGACCCACATGGCAAAGCAGACCTCTTCTGTCTCACCTGCTGCTTCCCTCAGCAGTGCATTTCAGTAGATCTACTTGTTTTGCTCCCCACACTATTTCTGGTGAATCCTTTTCCCCACACACACCTCTGGCCTGCACCACAGTTCTTCTTTGCATAAGTAAAAAAAAATTTTTTAAAGAAAGAAAAAAAATATATAAAATAGGATATGTAATCCAACTATATGTTATCTTCAAGAGTCACTTTATCTATGACTATTTCAATCCTATTTATAATTTGACTTATAAAATTTCATTTATAAAGTTTCATTTTATTAGCAATTTTTCATGAATTACAAATCACAGAATGAAGATAGCTATAATCCTGCTGCTGTCTAACATATGGATCACTTGGATGAAGTCATGCACCCCTGGTATCTGCTACTGGTGATATGAGCTTTTCAGTATCTCTCACTCCTTACAGAGATGAAGCATGGAGACCATCTCCCTACATGGAAGACAGGACAGGATAGGCCATATCACCTTAATCAGAGGCTTACATAAAAGCACATCTAGAAGGCAGGAGAACCTTTCAAAAAGCCCCCAAGTTCTCAACATCTAATTTCGAAAAATTTCTCTCATTTTAATTAGTACCAGGCCTTTTTTTTTTTTTTTTAAGATTTATTTATTTATTCGTACAGAACTGGGGTACAGGCCAGAGATGCGGAGGGTGAGAGGATTCACCAGAGACAGAGCGGGGTACAGAATACCAGAGACAGAGCGGGGTACAGAATAGGCAGATCGGCGAAGTACACTGCTGAGGGGAGCAGCGGGCAGGTCAAGAAAGGTCTGCCTCGCCATGTGGATCTCATCCAGGGCAAGCAGGGATCGAACTCATGCGGAAGTGGCTTGAGCTTCTTTGTGCTGTGCTTTAACCCGCAGTGCCACCAGGGAGGGCCAGTACCAAGCCTTTTTAAGATACATGAAAGTGATCCTTTGTTAAGAACTCCAAGGAGAGGGCCCTCCCTGGTGGCGCAGAGGCTAAATGCAGCACTAAGAAGCTCAAGCCACTTCCGCATGAGTTTGATCCCCCGCCCAAGAGGTGACCACATGGCACAAGAGACCTCTCCTGACTTGCCTGATATTCCCCTCAGCAGTGTATTTCATTAGTTGGCCTGTTCTGCTTCCCACTCTGTCTCTGGTGAATCCTCTCACTGCCCCCTGCACCTCTGGCCACTGCCCCTGCACCCCAGTTCTGTATGCACAAATAAATAAATCTTAAAAAACAGAACTCCAAGGAGAGATTTTCACAGGTCCCTAAAGTACCTGCAGGTATCTGATAATTAAAAAAAGAATGGAAAAGAAAGAGCTAAATGTTTGCTTATTTTAATATCATTTTTATTCAAGAACACCAGAAATTATATCTACTATTAAGTTGACAACTTTATACAGTAATAGTGTTCTACTGGTTTAACCATTAAAATACTTTTTTTTCCCCACAAAGGAACAGAAGAAACTTAAGAGCTTTCCAAGAAATGGAGAAACGTTTAAAAGAGCAATCGTGAAGCCCATACTTTGACTTTTACCTTAATTTATGCTTTATCCTACAGAATTCTGGACACCTAAAGAGTAACACTTTTGGGCCCTCTCTGGTGGTGCAGCGGGTTAAAGTACAGCACTAAGAAGCTAAAGCCACTTCAGCATGAGTTCCATCCAGCCTGCCTTGGAGGTGACCCACATGGCGAAGCAGATCTCTCCTGACCTGCCTGTTGCTCCCCTCAGCAGTGTACCTGGTCAGTTGGCCTGTTCTGCTCCCCACTCTGTCTCTGGTGAATCCTCTCACTGCCCCTGCACCTCTGGCCAGTACCCCAGTTCTGTATGCACAAATAAATAAATCTTAAAAAAAAGTAACACTTTCTGGCCCTCCCTGGTGGCGCAGCGGGTTGGAGCACAGCACTAAGAGGCTTAGGGCCACTTCCGCATGGGTTCGATTCCTGCCTGCCCCGGAGGTGACCACGTGGCGTGGCAGACCTCTCCTG
>NW_004567132.1:2435692-2439756 GCF_000260355.1 Condylura cristata
GGCACAGGGGTGATTTGGTGATGGGAAACCCGCGGGGATTACAATCGAGATGGAAAAAAAAATGTGCAAAATGATGTAAAAATAAACTTTGTAATAATAAAAAAAGTATTTCTCTTCTTCACACATGGGAGTTACCCCTTAAAAAATTTTAATTATGGCAGACAAAGGTGGAATACAGAATCTTTAAGATACTGAATCTATACTATCTGATATTTAATGGTAGATATATGTAATTATAAATTTTCCCAAACCCATAGAATGTATACTACCAAAAGTGAACTGTGGATTTCGAGTGTCACTGTAGGTTCATCAATTATAGCAAATGCATCATTCTAGTGGGGGGTGCTGCTAAAGTGGGAAGTTACACATATGTGGGGGAAGGAATTAAATGGGGACTCTTCATACCTTCTTTTCCATATTGCTGTGAAACTCAAAGTACTTAAAAGTAAAATGTATTTTTTTAAAGATTTATTTATTTCTGCACACAGACCTGGGGTACAAGACAGAGGTGTAGCGGTGGTGACAGGCTTCATCAGAGACAAAGTGGGGAGCAGAACAGGCCGACTGAGAAGTACACTGCTGAGGGGAGCAGTGGGCAGGTCAGGAGTGTGGGCCACCGGTCACCTGGAGGTGGCGGGGCGCGGGGATGGAACTCATGCTAAAGTGGCTTTAACTTCTTGGTGCTGTATTTACCGACTGTGCCACCAGGGAGGGACCAAAAGTAAAATGTATTTTAAAAGCAGTATAGTAATATATGGCAAATTTTAGCTATTTCTACCCCATTGCAGAATTTCTATTATAGCAACTTTGTTATAGCTGTCAAAAGAGAACAGTGTTATAAATCAAGTGTTAATTAGTGCTGATCTTGAAAATTATAGTTACAAGCATGACCTAATATATACCCATGAATATAAAGCCTAAAAATCAAAACAGGCATCCAACAGAAATGCACACATATGGCCCTCCCTGGTAGCATAACCGGTTAGTGCAGCACTATGAACCTTGCTGCAGTGCTTCAACATGAGTTTGATCCCTGGCAAGGGGGGTGTCCCACATGGCACAGCAGACCTCTCCTGACCTGCCAGCTGCTCCCCTCAGCAGTATACTTTGTCAACCTGCCTGTTCTGGCCCCACTCTCTCTGGCGAATCCTCTCACCACCCCTGCACCTCTGGCTGTACCCCAGTTCTGTATGCATAAATAAATACATCTTAAAAGAAAAAAGAAATGCACACATATGTTCATGTACAAAACAAGTATAAGAATGTTCATGAAAGCATTTTTAGTATAGCTCCACAGTAGTAGCTCCCAACTAGAAAAAAACGTATGTGTCCATCTATGATAGAACAATAGAATAATAGATAACAATGAGAATGAACAGTTATACAAACAGGGTAGATACTCACAAAAATAATAAAAAGCAGGCTCTCCCTGGTGGCACAGCGGGTTAAAGCATTGCACTAAGAAGCTAAAGCCACTTACGCATGAGTTCGATCCCCGCCTGCCCTGGAGGAGATCCACATGGCTTGGCAGACCTATCCTGACCTGCCCGCTGCGCCCCTCAGCGGTGTATTTCATTGATCCGCCTGTTCTGCTCCCCACTCTGTTTCTGGTGAATCCTCTCACCCTCTGCATCTCTGGCCTGTACCCCAGTTCTGTATGAATAAATAAATCTTAAAAAAAATAATAATAAAAAGCAAAAACAAGGCTTTTTTGTGAGATTCTACCATGTTGTACATCTATGGTATGAAAGTCAGGATATTCGCTACCTTTAGGAAGGGGATAGTAGAGACTATCAGAGGGCTTTTTAGGTCCCAGGGGTGTTCTGTTTCTTTATCTGAGAGTTGGTTACACAACTGTGTTCAGCTTCTGAGAAACTATTTAGTTCCACAATTACAATTTGTATATTTTCCAAACTGTATTGTTACGCATGTTTATCAACCAACAAAGTATACCAAAAAAAAAAAATAAAATAAAGCAATTTAGAGACTGGCATTAAATATGATTTAATTATACTTAATTAAATTATTTATTATATCATTTTGAACCTGAATTTATTAATTCAACAACTACTTTGTTGGGTCCTTTGCCTGGACAGACCTCCCCACCTCCCCCACAGAATCATATGCACACTGTTGTGTGGAAACAAAAAATGAGCCATGGGTGCTGGAACAGAAAAACAGGAGGCAGGAAGTATTCCTGCCTTGTGTTTGCTACCTTGTGTTCTTTGACCCCCATGTTATTGTCGCATGTTATTGATGCACTTGCTGAGAGCTTCCGCCTACCCCCAGCCCCAGGCTCCATGCTGAAGGGTATAAATAAGGAAGGAGAGAAAAATAAAGTGTGCCTTTGCTTGCTGACCAAGAAGTGTGTGTTTTAATCCTGACGTCCTTCGCTCAGACCATCTCTGCTGTCGTGCTGGCGCGGCACTACTTATTGGACATTTGCTTTGGAGCCAGTATTATATTTTGATTTTGATAATTTTATTAATGGCAATTATTATAGATTGAAGTACATCTCCCCAAATTTGTACTATGGCCCTCAGAATGTGATTTCATTTGGAGACAAGGTCTTTACTGAGGTAACTAAGTTAGAAGTGAGGTCATTAGAGTCAGTCCCAATCCAGTATGACTGGTGCACTTACAAGACAAGGAAATTTGAACACAGACACACATAGAAGGAAGATGACCTAAGAGACGTAAGTCGAGAAGACAGGCAGAAGGCTGGGGTAGATTTTTCTTTTATAGTCCACAGAGTGATCAACACTGGATTCCTCCAAAACAGTGAGACAATAAATGTTTGTTAAGTTTGTAGTATTCTGCATCAGCAGCATTAGAAATGTCCCATACCTGTAAAAAGCACTGACCTTGACAAAAAACATAACTGTAATATAAGACAGTGCATGAACGGGAAAAGTGACATAATTAAGAAAGTCATAAAATGTTTTCCTGAGGAAGTTTTAACTAAGATAAATACAAAGTAAAAGAAATACTAGGGAAATACTAGGAAAAAGAAAGGGGCAAAACTTCTAGATAGAAGAAATAGCACATTTCAAAGCCCCTCAGAAGAAGAAAAGTAAGGCCAAGTGCTTGTTTGTAGGCAGTGAGGAATAAAAGCTAAATTATAAAAGATTATAAAAGATAAATTTGGACAGGCAGCTAGACTCCTGATTATGCAGGGTCTTTTAGGCCAAATTAAGGGCTTAGGACTTTATCTCAAAAAAACAATGATAAGACAACCAAGCATTCTATGTATCATGATATGAACAAATGGGAACTACTCAGCATCACCTATTAAGTACCTTTGACAAATAGTTGGACCTAAATATTGCCAAGTCTTCAAAACTAACTTCCATTTACAGGAAAATTAAGAAGTGGAATAACAAACTAGATAAAGGGACAATTAGACAAATGCAGAATGTGGAACATTTCTAGTAACAACCAGGTGAGTCCAATCAGAAGGGAAGAAAAGACGGGGGGGTGCTCACAATAACCAAAGAAAATACAGGAATTTTGTTTAGATACTGTTAGAAACAACTATCAAAAGGCTTTAAAAATATTTATTTATGCATACAGATGTGGGGTACAGGCCAGAGGTGCCGGGGCAATGAGAATATTCACCAGAGACAGAGTGGGGAGCAGAACAGGCCGACTGAGAAGTACACTGCTGAGGAGAGCAGAGGCCGGGTCAGGAGAGGTCTGCTGTGATATGTGGGTCATCTCTGGGGCTGGTGGGGATCGAACTCATGTGGAAGTGGCTTTAGCTTCATAGTGCTGTGCTTTAACCCACTGCACCATCAGGCAGGGCCCTCAAAAGGCTTTTTTTTTTTTTTTATATAACAGTTTATTTTTACATCATTTTGTATATATTTTTTTTTTGCCATCTCAATTGTAATCCCCGTGGGTTTCCCATCACCAAGTCACCCGTATGCCATCACCATAATCCCGTGCACTTTCCTCCCCACCCTCCACCCCCACCACGTTTTTGATCCCATTCCCCACTCCACCCCCACAACATGTCTCTGGTATATGGTTGTTCATTATTTTTGTTATTTTCTCGCCTGGTC
>NW_004567132.1:2441286-2442571 GCF_000260355.1 Condylura cristata
CCATGTGGTCACCTCCGGGGCAGGCGGGAATCGAACTCATGCGGAAGTGGCTTTAGCTTCTCAATGCAGTGCTTTAACCCGCTGCGCCACCTGGGAGGGCCAGGATACATTTTTTTTTTCAAATCTCTGTCAACAAATACATAATAGCATTCTACCAGTCATATAGATCTCAAAGGAAAAAAAAAAAGAGTATTTAAGACATTTAATACAGAAAGAATCAATATTGCTAAACTACCTTCTCTCTTTCCCTTCCTTTTTTTAGTCTTTCATGTTTTCATTTAAAAAAATCAAGCTAACATGTGGGTCAAAGATAAAAGTATCATTAGTAGCCTTTTAATATATTATTCTTTAAGTTGTATCCATGTATTTCTTTTTAAAATATTGTATTTACAAAATAAAAAAAGTGATTTATAAATATCCTTAAAAAATAAAATAAAATATTGTATTTTATAAAACTGAATTATAATTTTCCAGTATTGTATTTAGCAATATGTGGAAAATTTGAAAATTCAGCCAGTGGTCTTTTGAATTTATAAAATAAATCAAGCAAACCCTAATATTAATGTGAGTAGATTAAGATAGGCTATCAGGTATGTCAATATATCAAATGCTCCAAAGAAGAATATATATAGACACAAATGGAAAGAAATGTGGCATTTAGTAAATTTAAGCCAAGTAGAGATTTACCTGTTTCTGGCATTTGTTACATTCAAATAACAGTTACTCTCTACTGGGTTCAGCCACTACTGTTTTATATTTACACTACATTTGTGTTATCACTGATCCTTACAACAAACCTTTAGGGGAAATACTACTGCCCATATTTTACAAAGGTAAGAGGTGGGACCAGAATTTAAGTATGACACTGTCTGATTCTAAATCCCTATTATTTCCATATAAGGTTAAAAAAATCAATTTTAACTTAGGAGGGAAAAACATATGCTTTTTTTCTTCTTATTAACAGCAGTTCACTTTTTTTTTTTTTTTTTGGTTTAGTAAATACATTTATTTACTTCCCATCAATGAAATGTTGGGATATTTACATCTAAGTAAATAATATTTTATCAGATGCAATGGAATAGCTTTCTTTCCCCCTGTCTAGCCTCTCACTTATGTACATTGCAGGACTCCTGCCTTGATCCTCCCTGAATGCACAGTGTGTGAAATGTGGTATTTTATCTTTTTTTTTTTCAACTTTTTTTTTATTACAAAGTTTATTTTTACATCATTTTGCACATTTTTTTTTTCCATCTCGATTGTAATCCCCGTGGGTTTCCCATCACCA